>NC_084577.2:755000-827500 GCF_033978685.3 Nerophis lumbriciformis
TTTGTATTGTCTTGCCACCAGAGGTTCCGCATTTCTCGAAGCCTTCGCTGGCACTTCTGCTTTGCTTCCTGGAAGTGTCGCAAGCAAGCGCAAGTAGGGTGGTTCTCCCATGCCAGGGCAGCTCTCTTCTGATTGATCAGTTGTTGGTTATTGGCCTTGTTTTGATCAAACCAGTCTTGATGGGAGCGTCTGGAGTAGCCGACTATTTCCTTTGCAGCCTTGGTGATGGTGCTGCGAAGCACAGACCAGTCCGTTTCTGCAGAATCCGGCTAGGGTGCCGGTATTGGAGCCTCGGTCAGAAGTTCCGTGAGATGGTTCAAGTAGCCTTCCGAGACAGCACAGATCTTCACTCTTGCGACATTCAAGTGTCGTGCCCTCTTTGCTTGTCTGTTATGACGGGAGTGGTTTCGCAGGTGTCTGAGGCGAGATATGAGGAGCTGATGGTCTGCCCAGCATTCGTGTGCAGCGGGCATGCTGCGGGTCACAAGAACATCGCTCCGGTTGCGTGATCGGGTAAGGATGTAGTCTAGGATGGTCCAGTGCTTTGACCACGGGTGTTTCCAGGTGGTCTTGTGGCGATTCGGGAGTCGGAAAAGGGTGTTGGTGATGACCACTATATAAAGTGGGTGACATTGTTATCACCAGGAAAGATGAGGTCACCTACCTAGGTTCCATTCTAGAGGCTAATCTTTCCTGTGATAAAATGGCAACCAAGGTAATCAAAAAGTTCAACCAACGAACGAGATTTCTCTATAAATCTCCTCTCTGGTCAACAAAAGCACCATGAGGATTCTGGCGGGAACTCTCGTTCAATCCTTTTTTGATTACGCATGCACCTCCTGGTACCCTAGCACCTCCAAAACCCTCAAATCTAAACTCTAAACATCCCAGAACAAGCTAGTCGGATTACTTCTAGACCTCCACCCCAGATCCCACCTCACTCCTACCCACTTCTCCAAAGTGGGCTGGCTCAGGGTGGAGGACAGAGTAAAACAACTTGCACTGAGCCTAGTCTATAAAATCTGCTACACCTCACTGATACCGAAGTACATGTCAAACTACTTCCTTAACGTAAATGACCGCCATAACCACAACACTAGGGGGAGCTCAACTAACCACGATAAACCCAGATTCCAAACTAACAAAGGTCTTAACTCATTCTCTTTCTATGCCACATCAATGTGGAATGCGCTCCCAACAGGTATAAAAGAAAGTGCATCTCTATCCTCCTTCAAAACCGCAATAAAAGTTCACCTCCAGGCAGCTACAACCCTAAACTAACACCCTCCCCGGATTGTTAATAATCAAATGTAAACAATCAAATGCAGATACTTTTTCTTATGCCTTCTGATCTCTCTCTCTCTCTCTCTCTCTCTCTCTCTCTCTCTCTCTCTCTCTCTCTGCCCACTACTTGCTGTCCATATCCTACCAAGTCAGACCTACACTGTTCCAATATCCAGTTCTCTGTTCTCAATTGTTGATTACTGATGATAACAACCAAACCTCTCCCAGAGATTGTGGTCGCAACCGACTCCGGCGTTGAAATCCCCAAACACAAGAAGCTTGTCTTTACTGGATACAGCTTCGATGGTCCGGTTAAGGGCATTATAGAAAGACTCTTTCACATCTTCCTCGGACTCAAGGGTTGGTGCATACACAAATATCAGGGTCAGGTTGTTGCTGTTAGGGAGCGGCACACGAAGGGTCATAAGACGTTCACTTATAGGTGTTGGGACCAGGTTATAGCGATTCATGATTGACGTCTTGATTGCAAAGCCAACAATGTGGAACTGCCGATCTTCAGCATCTTTCCTTTTCCAGAAGAAGGTGAAGTTGGCACTGACTTCGGCAAGACTTCCCTCTCCAGCAAGTCTTATTTCGTATAGGGTGGCGATGACAATATTGAAGCGGTCCAGTTCCTGACTCCCAAGAGCAGTGAGTTGGTGTGGTCTCTCTGTGTCTGTGTTGTCGTTGTCTATGAGGGTCCTTACAGTCCACGCTCCCACCGTGAAAGGGTTCAGTTTTGGTTTTGGTCTTCTTCTTGTCTTTTGACCGCATGAGTAGGTCCCCACTAGCCGCGGTATGCCAGTTGGGGGGGTTTTGTGGTGACCAATGATTGCCCCACCTTTTCTAGGGGTCTCTGCATTCGAATTGGGCTGCGGTACTCCTAAATAGGTCAGCCCAGTCGCGCCTGCAGCTGACGAACTACCACGTCACCACAACTTCGTGGATAGAACGACCTTCACTTTCAGACTAGAGAATTCAAGCTGACCAAGCCTGTCCCTGTCATCCAAAATACCATCACCTTTGGACTTTTATGGGGCAATGGGGGTCTGTTTTTCTGCTACAGATAGCCTTTGTGTGAGTTTGTTTAGGGTGGATCATAGGTTGCGAGCCTGAGACCCACGCACTTTGGGCACTTGCCTCCTCCAATGGCACTACTGGGAGTGGAGACGTGTTGGTTTGGGTTAGGGTGCTTACATTGAGCTGCTGGATGACTCAATTAATGTCGGATCCGCCTTAAAATACGCCAGCGCAACGGGCGCTGCTCTCATACCATGAATTGATTAACGTGGACCCCGACTTAAACAAGTTGGAAAACTTATTCGGGTGTTACCATTTAGTGGTCAATTGTACGGAAAATGTACTGTACTGTGCAATCTACTAATACAAGTTTCAATCAATCAATCAAACTCAACCGGCAGTTGTGAGTGTTGACGTGTTTTTATGTACTGGTGGGACCAATACCCTACGCATTGAAATCAATAGAAAATGGCCCCCTAAATGTCCCTATGGATTATTTGATTGAAAAAAATAGTTCCCTGGAGGTGAATTTTTATGACTTTGGTGTGTGAAGTGTGTATGACAAGTAGTCAAACATAGGTACTGTAGTGTGTATTGGTCCACACAGGGAAATTCCTGATGTGCGCACGGGTGTGTGTGTGTGTGTGTGTGTGTGTGTGTGTGTGTGTGTGTGTGTGTCTGTGTGTGTGTTTGTGTGTGTGTGTGCTTACGAGCCATACCTGGGAAGATGTTGATGTCAATGACAGTGAGTGTGTGAGTGTGTATGTTGATGATGACATCCACACCAAACAGAGCCATGCCCAGCTGGACCCGGAGCTCTTTGACCAGGGCGGCTACGGCCTCTGAGCTGGGGGGAGGAAGATACGGCATCTGCTCATCCATCTTGTAAGACAGAAGGAAGAAATGTTGTTTAATTA
The DNA here is from genome assembly GCF_033978685.3 of Nerophis lumbriciformis. Classification (NCBI taxonomy): domain Eukaryota; kingdom Metazoa; phylum Chordata; class Actinopteri; order Syngnathiformes; family Syngnathidae; genus Nerophis; species Nerophis lumbriciformis. The sequence continues at coordinate 758,222 of NC_084577.2, forward strand.
CAAACCCAAAACCAGTGTAGTTGGCACTTTGTGTAATTCGTAAATAAGAACAGAATACAATGATTTGCAAATCCTTTTCAACTTATATTTAATTGAATAGACTGCAAAGACAAGATATTTAATGTTCGAACTGAGAAACAATTTTTTTTTTCTTCCAAATAATCATTAACTTAGGATTTAATGGCAGCAACACATTTCAAAAAAGTTGGCACAGGGGAATTTTTACCACTGTGTTACATGGCCTTTCCTTTTACCAACACTCAGTAAACGTTTGGGAACTGAGGAGCTTGAAGCTTTTCAGGTGGAATTCTTTCCCATTCTTGCTTGATGTACAGCTTAAGTTGTTCAACAGTCCAGGGTCTCTGTTGTGGTATTTTAGGCTTCATATTGCACCACACATTTTCAATCGGAGACAAGTCTGGACTACAGGCAGGCCAGTCTACTACCCGCACTCTTTTACTATGAAGCCACGTTGATGTAACACATGGCTTGGCATTGTCTTGCTGAAATAAGCAGGGGCGTCCATGGTAACGTTGCTTGGATGGCAACATATGTTGCTCCAAAACCTGTATGTACCTTTCAGCATTAATGGTGCCTTCACAGATGTGTAAGTTACCCATGTCTTGGGCACTAATACACCCCCATACCATCACAGATGCTGGCTTTTCAACTTTGCGCCTATAACAATCCGGATGGTTCTTTTCCTCTTTTGTCCAGAGCACACGACGTCCACAGTTTCCAAAAACAATTTGAAATGTGGACTTGTCAGACCACAGAACACTTTTCCACTTTGCATCAGTCCATCTTCGATGAGCTCGGGCCCAGCGAAGCCGGCGGAGTTTCTGGGTGTTGTTGATAAATGGCTTTCGCTTTGCATAGTAGAGATTTAACTTGCACTTACAGATGTCGCGACGAACTGCAGTTACTGACAGTGGTTTTCTGAAGTGTTACTGAGCCCATGTAGTGATATCCTTTACACACCGATGTCGCTTTTTGATGCAGTACCACCTGAGGATCTAAGGTCCGTAATATCATCGCTTACGTGCAGTGATTTCACCAGATTCTCTGAACCTTTTGATGATTTTACAGACCGTAAATGGTGAAATCCTTAAATAATTTGCAATAGCTCGTTGAGAAATGTTGTTCTTAAACTGTTCGGCAATTTGCTCACGCATTTGTTCACAAAGTGGTGACCCTCGCCCCATCCTTGTTTGTGAATGACTGAGTATTTCATGGAATCTGCTTTTATACCCAATCATGGCACCCACCTGTTTCCAATTAGCCTGTTCACCTGTGGGATGTTCCAAATACGTTTTTGATGAGCATTTCTCAACTTTCTCAGTCTTTTTTGCCACTTGTGCCAGCTTTTTTGAAACATGTTGCAGGCATCATGAGCTAATATTTGCGAAAAATAACAAAGTTTTCTCAGTTCAAACATTAAATATCTTGTCTTTGCAGTCTATTCAATTGAATATAGGTTGAAAATGATTTGCAAATCATTGTATTTTGTTTTAATTTACCATTTACACAACATGCCAACTTCACTGGTTTTGGGTTTTTGTATTTTTTAAGGTGTCCAGTGACATGAGACAGGCAAATGAGGCACCAATAGCTACTTTTTTGGGATAGAACTGTGTACCCGTTCTTCGCTCAAAGCGACTTTGCTTTTAAATCCCAGATTTTTGATTGAAGAGAAACATAAAAAACATAAAAAAATACTCACAGCTGTGAGGTCGGAGCTTGACTCTGGTTTGGACACCTGATGGCTGTTGAAGAAGATGCTCTTTCTGTCTGCAGGCAGAGAGAAACCACAGCTGCAGTGCACGTCGGTAACACAAGCAAACAGATAAAAACACAACTCGATGGGAAATATTTAAAGGGGAACATTATCACAATTTCAGAAGGGTTAAAATCATTAAAAATCAGTTACCAGTGGCCTATTTTATTTTTCAAATTTTTTTTCAAAATTTTACTCATCACGCAATATCCCGAAAAAAAGCTTCAAAGTGCCTGATTTTAACCATCATTATATACACCCGTCCATTTTCCTGTGACGTCACACAGTGATGCCAATACAAACAAACATGGCGGTTAGAACAGCAAGGTATAGCGACATTAGCTCGGATTCAGACTCGGATTTCAGCGGCTTAAGCGATTCAACAGATTACGCATGTATTGAAACGGATGGTTGTAGTGTGGAGGCAGGTAGCGAAAACCAAATTGAAGAAGAAACTGAAGCTATTGAGCCATATTGGTTTGAACCGTATGCAAGCGAAACCGACGAAAACGACACGACAGCCAGCGACACGGGAGAAAGCGAGGACGAATTCGGCGATCGCCTTCTAACCAACGATTGGTATGTGTTTGTTTGGCATTAAAGGAAACTAACAACTATGAACTAGGTTTACAGCATATGAAATACATTTGGCAACAACATGCACTTTGAGAGTGCAGACAGCCCAGTTTTCATCAATTAATATATTCTGTAGACATACCCTCATCCGCTCTCTTTTCCTGAAAGCTGATCTGTCCAGTCCAGTTGGAAATGCATCTGCTTTGAGTGTCGCAGGATATCCACACATTCTTGCCATCTCTGTCGTAGCATAGCTTTCGTCGGTAAAGTGTGCGGAACAAACGTCCAATTTCTTGCCACTTTGGCATCTTTGGGCCACTGGTGCAACTTGAATCCGTCCCTGTTGGTGTTGTTACACCCTCCGACAACACACCGACGAGGCATGATGTCTCCAAGGTACGGAAAATTAGTTGAAAAAACGGAAAATAACAGAGCTGATTTGATTCGGTGTTTGTAATGTGTTTGAGAAAATGGCGGACTGCTTCCCGATGTGACGTCACGTTGTGACGTCATCGCTCCGAGAGCGAATAATATAAAGGCGTTTAATTCGCCAAAATTCACCCATTTAGAGTTCGAAAATCGGTTAAAAAAATATATGGTCTTTTTTCTGCAACATCAAGGTATATATTGACGCTTATATAGGTCTGGTGATAATGTTCCCCTTTAAACATTGGAAGAGACTGCAAGGATCCAAAACGTGGAGGATTTACAGACTGACCACACGGGCCGGAGGGGAAGTTCTTGAGCGAGGGTCTCTCCACGCAGAAGTGTCTGTCCCCGACCACAAACACCTTGTGCAGGACGGCCCCGTGGCTGACAAAACTCTGGAGCACGCACGGCGGATGGATCTCCTCCAGACTCGCCGCACTGAAGATAAGCGACATCTGCGCACAAAACCAAACGCACGAAAACAAGTAGCAAATGCGGCAAGAAAGGCGGAGAGTAAAAAACAAACAAATAGCACTCACCTCATGGGACCGAGAGCCATGTGCAACTCTTGTTTTACAAACTGCTCAACAGACAAGGAAGTTGTGTTGGTCATAAGAAAACACCAAGTGTCACTTCCATACAGTCCTTACATACAATAGGTCAGTGTTTTTCAACCACTGTACCCTAGTGTGCCGTGAGATAGTCTGGTGTGCCGTGGGAGATGATCTAATTTCACCTATTTGGGTTAAAATATTTTCCAAACCAGTAATTATAGTCTGCAAATGATGTGTTGTTGTTGAGTGTCGGTGCTGTCTAGAGCTCGGCAGAGTAACCGTGTAATACTCTTCCATATCAGTAGGTGGCAGCCGGTAGCTAATTGCTTTGTAGATGTCGGAAACAGCGAGAGGCAGCGTTCAGGTAAAAAGGTGTCTCATGCTCAAACCAAAAATAAACAAAAGGTGAGTGCCCCTAAGAAAAGGCATTGAAGCTTAGGGAAGGCTATGCAGAACGAAACTAAAACTGAACTGGCTACAAAGTAAACAAAAACTAAATGCTGGACGACAGCAAAGACTTACTGTGGAGCAAAGATGGCGTCCGCATTGTACATCCGAACATGACATGACAATCAACAATGTCCACGCAAAGAAGGATAAAAAAAACTGAAATATTCTAGATTGCTAAAACAAAGTAGATGCGGGAAATATCGCTCAAAGGAAGACATGAAACTGCTACAAGAAAATACCAAAAAAAGAGAATAAGACACCAAAATAGGAGCGCAAGACAAGAACTAACACTAAACACAGGAAAACAGCAAAAAAGTCAAAATAAGTCAGGGGGTGATGTGACAGGTCGCGACAATACACCTACTCTGAGACAAGAGTATGATGCATGCTTGGTTATGGTTTAAAGTCATACCCAGCAATTGCGACAACGACTTTTTACTGTCAACTGAGTTTCGTTTTTTAATGATATCTGCTGGTGGTGTGCCTCCGGATTTTTTAAACGCAAAAAATGTGCCTTGGTTCAAAAAAGGTTGAAAAACATTGCAACAGGTCATTGACTCCCAACTGTTTCAGCTTGTTCTGTCTTTCAATGACTATACCAGTGGTTCTTAACCTTGTTGGAGGTACCGAACCCCACCAGTTTCATATGCCCATTCACCGAACCCGAACCGTAATCATAAAATGATGTTATCATATTAAAGAAATACTAATAAAGGTATATTTTACAAACAGAAAGTTACAGGAATGTACACATGATCCCATGTTTACATCTCATTGTGCAACATGTGAATGTTTTAGTGGGAACTAAATGCGATATCTGAAAGGGGTACACATTATTTCCAAAGCAGGACCCCCCCACCCAGACATATAATACTAGTACACAGCTCATGAAAAACAATATGTTATAGTCATTGTAAGTGGGCCAAAACACTTATATTCGAAAATAATCTCATGGAAATGACTGCTGTCATTTGATTATAATAATAAAACATTGAACTTGTTATTTAGTCAGGTTTGAGACAGGTGTGCTGCAGGTGTGACCTCAGTGCATGTGCACGTCTGACGTCGTTCATGTGTGCTCCACTGAATGCTCAAGGAGTTTTTGCGTTTGCTCACACAGATGGAAAATTAGAGGGAACATTGTTTGGGGGTATCCATAATACGCCGACAGGGAGAAGTTTTTATTTACACGATGAGTTGGGTGTGTCTTGACCTCCGCGGCGGAGGCTCTGCCGAACCCCTGAGGCCGACTCACCGAACCCCTAGGGTTCGATCGAATCCAGGTTAAGAACCACTGGACTATACAAACTGGACGGTTGAGCATTATCATTACCCTACTCACAGGGAACTTTTGTATACAATGAACGGAAGGTACATGGACCTAAAGTACTGCTTCCGGTTCAATTTGTCATCACACAGATAAACACGCATTTTTGCATTTTGGATGAACATATATTCGATTTTTGTGTTTATCTGGAAAAATAAAAACCCATAAAACGAAACAGCACGAATTAAAATCTGCCATATATAATATAAATAGAAAAACGGCCCTGATTTTATTTTTTGATTTGCATTTCAGGATTGGAAATAGAATGAACGGAACTTACACAGACCCTCTTATTGATGCTTTTATTATTATTTTTTTTTCTGTATTGTGTAGTTATAATTATATGCTTTTACTTGTAATTGTATTGAATTGTGGACCCCAGGAAGACTAGTGGGTTGTTGAGGCAACCTGCTAATGGGGATCCTTAATAAAAATCAAATCAAATGTATTCAGTCTTGGAACCCTCTACTGCAGTGATTCTCAAACTGTGATAGTGGCTCTATCTAGTGGTACGCCAAGGAATCACTCGATTAAAGTGTTTTATTTTGCTATATTCAAACACAGTGTTGCTGTTCATACTGTGTGTAATGCCACAGTGGACATAAATATTAAATATAATTATTCAATAAAACCTCACCCTGGTTTTTTAACGAATACTTATATATTATACTGTCGGCCGTTATGGATGTACTTGGAGGGCCAAGTGGTTCCTGAGGTGGAACTTGGTGAAAAAAGTTCGAGAAGTACTGTTCTACTGAATAGAAATGTTACGTCTTGAAGCAGTTCTGAAATTAGTATTACTATCTTATTTTTTGTTTTGGCTTTGGACACAAACTACACATTCTAAAAATTCTGCCCAGCATCACGCTTTAAAAGTGAGACGTAAACATTACAACAGATATCAGCAGGATTATTGATTTTTAAGTTATATTTCAGTCCTTCATTCGTTAATTCCCAACGGGTTATTTATGGTGTCGCTGAGCCGGAGCAGCATCTCCTCATCCGGAAACAACAACACCAGAAATATGTGCCGTGAAAAAACATCCGACCGGAACTCTCTAATAACTAAAGTTCCTTGGGTGAATAATGTAAACTCACTACACCGGTATGTTTTAGCGCTTCCATGGCGAGTTTACTGACAGATATAAGTAAGAACTTGACACTACTTTATATTAGAAATGGCAACAGCGGAAGATGAATGTCACATAACAAGAAGATAGAGAAAAATAAGAAGCTTATCGACTACGGCGTACTACCCTTGCAATTTTTCAGGATTTATGCAGATCCCAAATACAGATCAGCAGGTACCAGAAGGTAAGAAAAGTGGCTTTTGCATAATATTGCGAAACAAAACGCCAGCTAATATGTCTTACCTTATACACACACCATAATAATGCTTGTATGTTGAAGCACATCAAACGGTGCGGCTTCATAGCTTACCACAGTCGTACTAAAATATTTTCATAGATTTTTGAGCGCCGTGTGTAATGTTCTATATTTTCAATGGAATATATAAAATGTTGGTGTTGTTTACTTGAGTCATATTGCCATCATAATGCAGTCTACACTTATCTCTTATGTGTGACTGCCATCTACTGGTCACACTTATCATTGCACCATGTACCAAATAAAATTGCTTCGAGGTCGGTAAGCAAAACCAGAATTATTCCTTATATTAGGCGCACCGGACTATAAGGCGCACTGTCGAGTTTTGAGGGGAAAAAAGGATTTTAAGTGTGCCTTATAGTCCGGAAAATACGGTAGCTATAGAAATAATATAACAAGTGAGCGGATGCAAACTGACTGAGAGGAAAGCTCAAGTTCTGGGTCGTCACTTCGTGTTGAATGGACGCCATGTCTCGCGAGCTGTGGACGTCAACGTACGGAGGACAGCAAATGCGCCAATCTGACACGCAGAAAACACAAAACTCTTTTTCACAAACTTTTATTGTACACAACTGCAGTAGTACCACTGAAATACCTCGGAGGGAATTGTGCAGCTCGCTCATGATCCGGTAGGAGGCGAAGCGGTCTAGAAGCCGGGTCATGGCAGGCAGGGGGTCCAGAAGAACTGTGCTGCTGTGGGCTGACACATAGCTCTGCATGGGACGTCACACAAAGGGAGATTTCACTTTCACTTTCTTAAAGCTGGGGTACTTGAATCTTGTGTCACCAGGCAGAATTCAAATCCCGCCCCGCCCCACTCTGAGCACCTCGCTGATAGTCTCTCCTAGTGTGCTTTTCTCTGGAAAAGCACTAAACCGCGCATGAGAGCTGTAGGTGCACACGCGTAGGTTGTTGACAGTCTGAAGTCGCATCGAAGGATCCCTTAGTTCCTATTTTGTTGCAGACTACGGGTAACACACGTCGCCACGCAAAAGGATACACACAAAATATAGGAACCTTAGATGACATGTCTAGAAGGAAAAGATCCACTTGCATGTCCAAAGTTAGTCCAAGACTTGCCCAGAATGCCGGAGCAATCATTTTTATTTATTTTTAAATCTTGTCTTTTTTTGCAGTATATGCTGAAAAGGCAAGAGCAGGTATTGCAATCTTTCCGAGTGGGTGTTTGGCAGCCATGCTTTACTCAAAACAGGTTTGCACCGTGCACGCGCTTTGCTATATATCGCGTCAGCCAATGAGGAGGCTCCTTCATGGGCTCTGCTCACCCCTACTTTCTCTAAATCCAGTGACTGGATCGGGAGGTTAAGACTAGAGATGTCCGATAATGGCTTTTTTGCCGATATCCGATATTCCGATATTGTCCAACTCTTAATTACCGATTCCGATATCAACCGATACCGATATATACAGTCGTGGAATTAACACATTATTATGCCTAATTTTGTTGTGATGCCCCGCTGGATGCATTAAACAATGTAACAAGGTTTTCCAAAATAAATCAACTCAAGTTATGGAAAAAAATGCCAACATGGCACTGCCATATTTATTATTGAAGTCACAAAGTGCATTATTTTTTTTAACATGCCTCAAAACAGGGATTCTGGGTATTTGTTCTGTTGTGTATATGTTGTGTTACGGTGCGGATGTTCTCCCGAAATGTGTTTGTCATTCTTGTTTGGTGTGGGTTCACAGTGTGGCGCATATTTGTAACAGTGTTAAAGTTGTTTATACGGCAACCCTCAGTGTGACCTGTATGGCTATTGATCAAGTATGCCTTGCATTCACTTGTGTGTGTGAAAAGCCGTAGATATTATGTGACTGGGCCGGCATGCAAAGGAAGTGCCTTTAAGGTTTATTGGCGCTCTGTACTTCTCCCTACGTCCGTGTACACAGTGGCGTTTTAAAAAGTCATACATTTTACTTTTTGAAACCAATAGCGATAATTTTGAAACCGATACCGATAATTTCCGATATTACATTTTAAAGCATTTATCGGCCGATAATATCGGACTGCCGATATTATCGGACATCCCTAGTTAAGACAAATGTTTTTTTCTTCTGGGGTTTTCTTTACTAAAATACTTAATTATAAGGAACAGACCGCATGCAGACGTAGGATTTTTTCAGAAATGATTACTGTTATGATACACTGTATGATGCTAATATGATTTTATTATTTTTAATTCAAGAACCCTAGCTTTCATAAACCGTATTTCTGGACTATAAGCAGCACCCACTACATTTTTAGAAGAAAAAAAGAGACTTTTTCATATATTAGTTGCACCGGAGATAGATATATACCAGTACGTAGTGAAATGAGATAATTACAAAGAGCGAGTTAATGTTTATTTACATACATTAAGTGCCTGTAACACGGCTAAACAAATTAAACAGAACACTCATTCATGTCTTTTTTCATCCTTAATAAGATTTTCTCCTTTTTTAATAAGGTTCAAGATATTCATCAGGATTCTTCTTCCTTGTACTTTGTAAACACTTTGAGTTTGAACAGTGTATTAAGGTGGATCATTTTAGTACATTGTTTGATTTCTTTGCTCAATCCATTCCATAATTTAGCCGCTAGCAAAGGAAAAAAAACATAGATTAGTCGCACCTGTGTATAAGACGCAAGGTTCAAAGCTTGGGTAAAAGTAACGGCTTATAGTCCGGAAAATACGGTCATGAAACCTTTTCATTTTGTGCATTAAAGATGCAAAAAGAGCAATTCAATGAAAGTTAGTGTACATTATGCTATCTGAACAAAACATATTTATGTTACTGGTGTTTGGTTTATTATCTAAAAATATACCTCATAATGAATTGATACAGGCTGACGCTTCATTTTGTTTGGTCCCTCAGCTGACAGAGGCGGCTCGCAGCTTACTGTGTATGTCTATACACAGAGTGGAGCCGCTTCCCTAAGTTTATAATTCAATCAATCAATCAATGTTTATTTATATAGCCCTAAATCACAAGTGTCTCAAAGGGCTGCACAAGCCACAGCAACATCCTCAGTTCAGAGCCCACATAAGGGCAAGGAAAAACTCACAACCCAGTGGGACGTCGATGTGAATGACTATGAGAAACCTTGGAGAGGACCGCAGATGTGGGTGCACCCCCCTCTACGGGAGACCGGATGCAATGGACGTCGAGTGGGTCTAGCATAATATTGTGAAAGTCCAGTCCATAGTGGATCTAACATAATAGTGAGAGTCCAGTCCATAGACACACTAAGTATATATGTAATGCAGTACTAGTAACAGGCATATTCACAACATGTAATATTTACATATTTTGATCATTTTAATCATACGACGGAGCATTAATTTCACAAACACATCACAACGTTCGCTTTCACCTTCATCAACATCACTGATTACTACTCATCGCAGACTTTATGAGAGACAACAAACAAACATCACTTACTGGACAATGTCTGCTGTCACTGGGATGCTGACTGGTAGAATGTGGATATATTCCTCTTTAGATGAAGAATGACCAATAACCCTCGTAAAAAAAGGGGGTGGAACCATTTCGCCAACTGGCTGTCAAAGTTGACCAACTTTTCGTATGTTGTCCTCATCCTTTTACTATACAGGTGAGAGACATCATTTATAGACTAGAAAAAACTTTCACAAGCTCTGAAGCGATGGAGCAGCTCACCAGTTGATGACATCAATACAGCAGAATAAGGTAGTTTCCTCTCTGTGACAGTCCGCCACTAAAAATAGGTCCTTAACGTTAGAGCTTATCATAACAAAATCGTGTATCGCATATATTCTGTAAATATTCACGTCAAGAAATGCAAATGGAGTATTATTGGCGCTTTTTGGATGGTTGTTTGCAGGGTTTTATGGGCAGAATAGAAGACCATAGAAGACACCATCATAAGCAGAGTTTTATTTACATGTACTTAAGAGTTCCAATGCAATAAAAACAAGCGTGTTCTTGTTTCTCATAAAGATTGGGAATTATAGAAATTCCATCCTAATTCCTAATACATCATAATTATCAAAATGAATCTGCTTTTTTTTTTTCATCTTAAAGGGGGACTGCAATTCTTTTGGAAGTGTGCCTGTCATTCACAATCTCCATGTAAGACTAGACTAAGACAAAAACACATGTGTTTTTTTTGTTGTTTTTTTTAAATGCATTCAAAGTTGTAAAATACAGCAAGTACGAGGTGGCTAACAATGCAGCTAATGGGAGTACACTATTTCACCCATAAAGACCTCTAAATAACTATCCATAAACAGCGAACAATACTCCATTTACATCTTGTGACCTGAATATTAACCAAGTATTAGCGATACTGTTATCATAATCGCTAACAGAGACAAACTATTTTTTAGCGGCGCCGTGAATACAGAGACCTAACTAGATTATGCTGCTATATTGACATCATCAGCTGGTGAGCTGCTGCATCGCCTCTAAATCGGTGAAAGTTAATTCTAGATTACAAATCATGTCTCTCACTTGGATAGTAGAAGAATCTGGCCATTAACTAAGAAGCCTTTCAACTTATACCCGGAGATGGCGAGAAAGACACGAAAAAACGATCGTCTGCGGCACCCTTTTTTTTAAAAACCCTTATTGAGGATTATGGTCAATTCTTCATCCGAAAGGGAAGATATTAACATTCCATCATTCGGCATCCCAGAGAAAGCACACACTGTACAGTATGTAGAGATGTCCGATAATATCGGACTGCCGATATCATCGGCCGATAAATGCTTTAAAATGTAATATCAAAAATTATCTGTATCGGTTTCAAAAAGTAAAATGTATGACTTTTTAAAACGCCGCTGTACGGAGTGGTACACGGACGTAGGGAGAAGTACAGAGAAGTTGCGTCTCCCAGTCATACTTGCCAACCCTCCCGATTTTCCCGGGAGACTCCCGAATTTCAGTGCCCCTCCCGAAAATCTCCCGGGGCAACCATTCTCCCCAATTTCTCCCAATTTCTACCCAGACAACAATATTGTGGGCTTGCCTTAAAGGCACTGCATTTGCGTGCCGGCCCAATCACATAATATCTACGGCCTTTCACACACACACTGGTGAATGCATGCATACTTGGTCAACAGCCATACTGGGCACACTGAGGGTGGCCGTATAAACAACTTTAACACTGTTACAAATATGCGCCAAACTGTGAACCCACACCAAACAAGAATGACAAACAGATTTCGAGAGAACATCCCCACCGTAACACAACATAAACACAACAGAACAAATACCCAGAACCCCTTGCAGCACTAACTCTTCCAGGACGCTACAATATACACCCCCGCTACCACCAAACCCCCCCCACCCCCCACCCCCCACCACCTTGTAGCTCCCGGAAGAGTGAAATGTGACGATTTTCCGGACGGGCACTGAAATCTGGTACTCTCCCGGGAGGGTTGGCAAGTATGAGAATTAGCGGTGAATGTGGTGTTACTGCGGCACCTCCGCTGAATATAATCGGCGGGCCAGCTCTAGTGTTCATTTGATATCACCTCAAGGGTCAAGTGAAATTACATGGCGGGCCAAATTTGAGAGTTTGACACCCATAGTCTAGAGAATGTATTCACCTACACCGGGGATCAGCAACCCGTGGCTCTCGAGCCGCATGCGGCTCTTTAGCACCGCCCTAGTGGTTCCCAGGAGCTTTTTGAAAAATGTAAAAAGATGGGGGTAAAATACATTTGTTGTTTTAATAATGTTTCTGTAGGACAAACATAACACAAACCTTCCTAATTGTTAGAAAGCCCACTGTTTAATATGTTCGTGTTTATGCTTCACTGATGACAGTATTTGGCCAGTGCCGTTTTGTCCTACTAATTTTGGCGTTCCTTGAACTCGCCGTAGTTGGTTTACGTGTACAACTTTCTCCGTCGCTGCCACAGAAAGACGTGTTTTATGCCACTCCTTCTTTGTCTCATTTTGTCCATCAAACGTTTTATGCTGTGCGTGAAAACGACGTCATTGACTTGCGCTAATAATCCCTGCTAACATGCTATTTAGGCTAGCTGTGTGTACATATTGCATCATTATGCCTCCCTTGTAGGTATATTTGAGTTCATTTAATATCCTTTACGTATGTCCTCTGTGTATTTCATTTATATTTGCATGTCTCATGACACATTATCTGTGTGTAACATTGGCTGCATTTCTGATTGTGTGCCATGTTGTTCTAGACCACAGCAAACATTACCCAGCTTGCAAAGATTGTAATAAATCCATTAGAAGAAGACAGCCTGTGAACACCTTTGGCAGTTTTAAGCCAGTAATTTCCAGGAGTGATCCAACCCTCTGAGACACTTACTTAATGTGTTGCCTTCATTATAACACTTACATAAGGCTTTTAACTTTTTGCGGCTCCAGACAAATTTGTTTTTTGTATGACTCTTTCAACATATTGGGTTGCCGACCCCTGACCTACACTAATAAATATTGTTTTAACCTTTACAATGTATTCAACTGCGGAAAATTACTTCACCAGATTACAACCACTTAAAAAAAAAACAATTGTTGGTTGACGGTCGGATTTTTACAACAAAAAGACCCGGTTGCACAGGTAGGTCCACCTGAAAGTTGGCCAGGAGCTCCTGTGATTGGCTGTCGTGCTCCGCCTCCACGATGACATCAGACAGCTTGTGAACAATGACATGGAAGGGTCCCTGGGGGCCCAGTGGCTGAGTAAGATCAATCTGCAACAGGAAAAAAATAATAAATAACAACCCATTTTTTCCCCCCTCATCCCGGCGGCGCCCTTTTTAGAATGGGAAATTCCTCATTTGGTCTAAATATGGCATAAAACACCTGATTGCCGACTGAACATCCATTCTTGGCATGATTTTAGGAAGAAAACCACAAAGGCCTTTTTTGAATGGAGGTTGTGGGAGAGCTGCAGGTGGCTGTGACATGGATTACTAAAGTTGTGCACATATGTGTATGACACCTGTGGCACTGGGCTAAACTATTTTTACTAACACGGGGGATGGAAAATCAAAGTCTATGTCTTTTATCAGAAAATTACCTCATGCAAAAACATACTCAGACATGTGAGAAAATAGACAAAAATAGTGCAAAACAAGACATTTTACCTCCACCACCTCCACTCCATGGCCCCTAAAGAGAAAATAATATGTTGGTTCATGTTCTATTCTAGTTTTAACATCGCTTATTGCATGTATTGTTAGAAGACAGACACCTGACCTGACCCAAGTAAAACAAAAACCAAATAAGTTATCAAACTTACGCACAAAGCTCTGAAAAGGCGTCCAGATTCATTCTTCGCCGTTTCTTATCGCTCAGATAGAAGCCAACTCTGCGGCGCGACATTTGGCTTTGCTCACTTGTGGCTCACTGACATGTCCATGCTCTTATTCAGCCACTCACACACACAAACACGCACACACACACACACACACACACACACACACACACACACACACACACACACACACACACACACACACACACACACACACACACACACACACACACACACACACACACACACTTTGTGTAATCGTTCCCTTCTTGAGACCTCTGAAAAATGCCTACCTCTTTAGGACCACCCTTTCTAGATATGTAAAGATTTGTATGTACAACATTAATAATATATACATACTATGCAAATATAAAGCATGTTGTGAAAAATGAGTTGGAATTTCACAAGAAAAAGGTCACAATTTCGCAAGAAAAACTTAGAATTTTGGCAGTGTTATAATAAAAGTCGTCATTTTACTCAACGCAAGTCAAAATTGTACAAGAAAAACTGAACATTTGCTCAATACTGTGATAAAAGTTGGAATTTTTACTCAATAACAGCCACAACTTTACACGAAAAGCTTAAAATTTTGCCAATTTTATGAAAAGAGTCATAATTTTACTCGACAAAAGTCACAATTTTATAAGAAAACTTTAAAGTTTTGTCAATATTATAATAGTCATTTAATTGGCAAAATTATGGAAAAGGTCATAATTTTACTCAAAAAATTTCACTATTTTACAACAACTAAAAAAAAATTGGCAATAATTTTATAAGTCATAATCTTGTATGCAAATGTCACCATTTTGCTTTTAAAAGTAATAGTTTTACTTCAAAAAGTCATAATTTTACGAGAAAATATTGCAATATTACAGAAACAGAAAGAATATGAGAAATTGTTCCCAATATTATAAGAAAAAAGTCGACACTTTGTGAGAAAAAGACTGCTTTTAGTTTATTTTTAAATTTTTTTAATTTTTTGGTTTGAAATTGGTTTTTAATCTTCATTATTTACTTTACATTATTACAGTATGTCTTAATATACATATTTATTTTATTTTGTTTATTAATTTTGGCCAAAGGGGGCGCATTTCAATTTCTTACACCCACTTGTTATTGGGAACACTTCAAATTTTTACACACACTTGTTATTTCATATGTTGACCAGAGGGGGAGCACTTTTAAAACTGACACACAGTTCATTTGAAAAATCCCTCCTTTTTGGCACCACCCTAATTTTGATAGATTTCACCACCAGGGGTGCAAATGAGATCTCTATTTTTTGTTTTTTGTAATGTGCTTAAGGCCGATGACAAATGAGTCACGGACCACAGATGGCTCCTGTGCCACACTTTGGGCAACCCAGCTGTAGAAGCTAACTGTTAATGGCCACTATAGCCTGAGTACCGTAGTGTATTTGTTCATCCTACGGTCACATATGGGACGCGGGTTGTCTTATGTCAGCACCGGAAGTCGTAAAATCAGCTATTCACCTGGTGGGTTTTTTCGGGGATGAATAGGGAAGTCCTTCTTTAGCCGCCGTCTTGTTTTATCATTGTGGAAAGGGAGTGTGATCAGCGCACTTGTAGGAGTAAAGGTCACTGCCTCTGTCCATGGTGCTGAAAACAGAGCGCCATCAGACGGGGGCGTGGCATGTGCTGACGGCGAGACACAGCTGGCAGATGAATAGATTGCGAAGGTGGTACGTGTTAATCTAATCATCTGTTGTCTTTAACAGTGAGCGGCCGGGTACAGGAAGAGGAGGAGGACTGGTGAGACTGAAAAGTCTGGACAAACATACGAGTGAAAACTGGAAAAAACATTAAACCTTTGTTTAACCCTGCACAACTGGCTTCCAGAGTGTATATCTGTGAGTCTGTGAGTACACAAAGCTTACTATAATACCGGCGGTATAGCTCGGTTGGTAGAGCGGCCGTGCCAGCAACTTGAGGGTTCCAGGTTCGATCCCCGCTTCCGCCATCCTAGTCACTGCCGTTGTGTCCTTGGGCAAAACACTTTACCCACCTGCTCCCAGTGCCACCCACACTGGTTTAAATGTAACTTAGATACTGGGTTTCACTATGTAAAGGGCTTTGAGTCACTTGAGAAAAGCGCTATATAAATATAATTCACTTCACAATAATATATTGCTGCCTTTGCACCTGTCAATGTTTACTTTTGTATGCACATTAAATCAACAAAAAATCCCGACTTTGGAGCAATGTTCACGGACTCTAGTACAAACCCCATTTCCATATGAGTTGGGAAATTGTGTTAGATGTAAATATAAACGGAATACAATGATTTGCAAATCCTTTTCAACCCAAATTCAATTAAATGCACTACAAAGACAATATATTTGAGGTTCAGACTTTTTTTTTTTTTTTCAAATAATAATTAACTTAGAATTTCATGGCTGCAACACGTGCCAAAGTAGTTGGGAAAGAGCATGTTCACCACTGTGTTACATGGCCTTTCCTTTTAACAACACTCAGTAAACGTTTGGGAACTGAAGAGACACATTTTTTTAAGGTTCTCAGGTGGAATTCTTTCCCATTCTTGCTTGATGTACAGCTTAAGTTGTTCAACAGTCCGGGGTTCTCCGTTGTGGTATTTTAGGCTTCATAATGCGCCACACATTTTTAATGGGAGACAGGTCTGGACTACAGGCAGGCCAGTCTAGTACCCGCACTCTTTTGCTATGAAGCCCCGTTGATGTAACACGTGGCTTGGCATTGTCTTGCTGAAATAAGCAGGGGCGTCCATGGTAACGTTGCTTGAATGGCAACATATGTTGCTCCAAAAGCTGTATGTACCTTTCAGCATTAATGGTGCCTTCACAGATGTGTAAGTTACCCATGTCTTGGGCACTAATACACCCCCATACCATCACACACACATATATATATTTATATATATACATATATATATATATATATATATATATATATATATATATATATATATATATATATATATATATATATATATATATATATATATATATATATATATATATATATATATATATACATACATTGATATATACAGTATATAATTTATATTTATTTATTTTGCCGTTTTTGTTTGCATGTTAAAGGTGTTTTAATGAATATACATGCATGTTTACCACATATAGATTCCTTTCTTTCATGAAGACAAGAATATAAGTTGGTGTATTACCTGATTCTGATGACTTGCATTGATTGTAATCAGACAGTAGTGATGATAACGTCCACGTTTTCAAATAGAGGAGAAAAAAAGTTCCTCCTTTCTGTCTAATACCACATGAAAGTGGTTGCTTTTTGGCATCTTATTTGTCCAGCTTCCATATTCGTTTTTATACACTTTACAAGAAATACATTGGCGGCAAACTTCGTAGCTTGCTAGCTTGTTTGCGATGGCTTTCGGGGACTCTTACTTTGAAAGCGCAGGCGCGATGGAGCGGCACTTTTATTGTGAAGACAGGAACTGTGCAGTCAGTCTTTAGGCTTTTGACGGGATGTATGGTTGAAATAAAAAAGGGTATTTTTTCCTTCACACTTTTGATTGATTGATTGGAACTTTTATTAGTAGATTGCACAGTACAGTACATATTCCGTACAATTGACCACTAAATGGTAACACCCAAATAAGTTTTTCAACTTGTTTAAGTCAGGTCATGTGACCACCTGGCTCTGTTTGATTGGTCCAACGTCACCAGTGACTGCATCTGATTGGTGGAACGGAGTGAACGTCACCAGTGACTGTATTTGTTGAAACGCAGGCACTATGAAGGTCTGTCTGACAGACCAAAACAAACAAAGCGTGCATTAACAGATCGATAAAAAATAGTAGCGAGTAGCGAGCTGAATGTAGATAAAAGTAGCGGAGTAAAAGTAGCGTTTCTTCTCTATAAATATACTCAAGTAAAAGTAAAAGTACAATTTATCCCAAAAGTTACTCAAGTAGATGTAACGGAGTAAATGTAGCGCGTTACCACCCACCTCTGAAACACACACACACACACACACACACACACACAGACCAACATAGGTGCTTTATTGCTGCATGGAAGTACGCTTAGTGAGCAAGCGAAAGAGAAACATCTCAAATAACCCACAACATAGCTTGCAAACAGTCAATCAGACAAACAAGGTAATGGTGTTTTTTTAAACTCAGTTTTAATGGCACCCTAGCCAAGACCCCCTTTTGTCTATAATCTGTGCAGGGTGAAATCTAAAGACCGTCAAGGTATTCTGGAGCCTTTTAAGAATAGCTAAGAACCAGACGGTGTGGCTTGGTTAATAGAGTGACCGTGCCAGCAACTTGAGGGTTCCTGGTTCGATCCCCAGCTTCCGCCATCACGTCCATTGTGTCCTTAAGCAAGACACCTCCCCCTTGTTCCTGATCGGTGTGTGAATGTGTGTGTGAATGGGTGAATGTGAAAATAGTGTCAAAGTGCTTTGAGTACCTTAAAGGTGGGAAAGCGTATCAAAGTATAACCCATTTACCATCTAAGAACCAAACTGTGGACTATTCTGAAGAGCTGAAAGAGCTGAAACATGGAGCCTGGAGGAGATACCCATCAAACCTGAGAGAGACTGAAAAAAAATATGGTGCAGGAGTTTTACTGAGAGTTACAGGGAGTACTTGATAGCAGTATTTGCTTCAAAAGTTTGTACAATCTGTGGCTCTCTATTTTTTTTCTGTCACGCCTCCCATGGGGGACAGACATTTTTACAATAAATTAAAATACTATTGAGAATTTGATCATATTTATTTATTAATTTTGATGTATGTATCGAGCCTGTTGTTGGCTATATATCACTTACTCCAAATAAAGAGTTTATTCTAATCCAGGATGCTCTATGTATATATATGTAGCAAGGCTCAGGTTCGGGTTCGTCTGGGACCACAGGAACTGGCACAACCATCCGATGCAGCGTTTACAATTCTTTTATTTTCTTTCTCCCAAAGTCTCTTTCCGCTTTTCAGCGTCTCTCTCGTGGTGTCGCTCTCGTCGTCTCCAGCCCACACCACCCCCTCATGGTCTCCGACGCTGCTAATAAAAGGAACAGGTGATTAGATAACTCGTTCCAGCTGAGATATCCACTCACCTGTCTGCCGCTTCATGGCCGGCCCCTGCACACACCCCGCCCGCAGGGAACGCGTGAACCACGCCCCTCTCCACATGCCTCCACCGCTAGACTCAGGCCGGGCAGCCGTCCGGCCGCGCCCACTCCCCCCCACACCCCCCCATAGCGGGGCGAGAGAGGAAGTCGGCCACGGCCATCTGCGCACCAGGCCTGTGGACCACCCGGAAGTTGTAGGGCTGTAATGCCAGATACCACCGGGTGATCCGCGCATTGGCGTCCTTCATGCGGTGGAGCCACTGGAGCGGTTTGTGGTCCGAGCAGAGACTGAAGGCACGCCCCAACAGGTAGTAGCGGAGGCCCCAGACCGCCCACCGGATGGCAAGGCACTCCCTCTCCACCGTGCTGTACCTTGCCTCCCGGTCCGAGAGTTTACGGCTGATGTACAGCACAGGGTGGTCGACGTCCCCCACCCACTGGGACAGCACCGCCCCCAGCCCCCGGCCCGACGCGTCCGCCTGCAGACAGAAAGGGATGTCAAAGTTAGGCATGTGCAGCACCGGCTCCTCGCAGAGTGCTGTTTTTACCTTCTCAAAACCCCGCTGGCACTGCTCCGTCCACTGGACCAGTTCTGGAGCACCCTTTCGGGTGAGGTCAGTCAGTGGGCCGGTTAAGTCCGCGAACCGGGGAATGAACCGCCGGTAATAGCCCGCCAGTCCCAAAAACTGCCTCACCTCTTTTTTTGTCTTGGGGGGTGGACAGGCCGCGATTGCCGCTGTTTTGTCTACCTGGGGCCGCACCTGTCCCCCTCCCAAGTGGTACCCCAGATACTGTACCTCCCTCCGGCCAACTGCGCACTTCGCCGGGTTGGCGGTGAGCCCCGCCCGCCTCAGGGACTCGCGGCAGGCGCCCACCCGCCGCATGTGTTCTTCCCAGCTGCCACTCTGGATGATGACATCATCCAGGTAGGCAGCCGCGTATGCAGCGTGGGGGCGCAGCACGCGGTCCATGAGACGCTGGAACGTGGCGGGCGCACCGAACAAGCCAAACGGAAGTGTTACAAATTGGTACAAACCTTCCGGAGTGGAGAAAGCCGTTTTTTCTCGGGACTCTGGTGACAAGGGAATCTGCCAGTAGCCCTTGGTCAAATCCAGCGTCGTGAAAAAACGAGCTTTGCCCAGCCGATCTAGGAGCTCGTCGACCCGAGGCATTGGGTACGCGTCAAAACGTGATATTTCATTCACCCTGCGGTAATCCACACAGAACCGCACAGTCCCGTCCCTCTTCCCAACCAGAACAACGGGACTGCACCACGCGCTGTGGGATTCTTCTATTACACCCAACTCAAGCATGGTTTTTAATTCCTCCCGAACCACTTTGCGCTTGTGTTCGGGAAGCCGATATGGCCGAGACCGCACCGTAACCCCCGGCCTGGTCTCAATATGATGTCGGATGAGATTCGTGCGACCGGACCGCGAGGAGAACACATCAGAGTAGCGCTGCTGTAACTCAGCAACCTCCGCTCTCTGCGCCAATGTGAGCTGGTCATCACAGTTCAGCCGAGGGGCCGGGCCAGAGCGCGGGATCTCCGGCCCCAACTCCTCCTCCTCCCTCACTACTGTCACCATGGAAACAGGCTCCGCCTCCTTCCACGCCTTCAGCAGGTTCAGATGGTAAATCTGAGTGTCTCCGCGTCGGTCCGAGCGCCGAACCTCATAATCGACATCACCCACTTGCCGTGCGACCTCAAAGGGTCCCTGCCACTTTGCAAGTAATTTGGAGTTTGAGGTTGGAAGCAATACAAGTACTTTTTCTCCCGGTGCGAATTTGCGTAGTTGGGTCCCCCTGTTATACGTGCGCCGCTGACGCTCTTGGGCACGGAGCAAATTCTCACGTGACAAGTGCCCCACCTTGTGGAGTTTTGCTCGCATGTCCATGACGTACTGAATTTCATTTTTGCTGGAGCTCGGACCCTCCTCCCAGCTTTCCTTAATAACGTCCAGCACTCCGCGAGGCCTTCGGACGTACAATAACTCAAATGGTGCAAAACCAACTGAGGCCTGGGGTACCTCGCGCATCGCAAACATTAGGGGGTCCAACCATTTATCCCAATTTTGTTTGTCCTCGTGCATAAATTTACGGATCATGGTTTTCAGCGTTTTATTTAATCTCTCCACCAGCCCATCTGTTTGCGGATGATATACGCTGGTGCGGATCGCTTTAATTCCCAATAACCCGTAAAGTTCCTTTATCGTGCGTGACATAAAGGACGTGCCTTGGTCAGTCAGAATCTCTTTCGGGATTCCAACTCGGGAGATGACCTGAAACAGCGCTTGCGCAACACTCTTTGCAGAGATAGAGCGCAAGGGCACTGCTTCGGGATAGCGCGTTGCGTAATCCACCAGGACTAACACAAAGCGGTATCCCCGTGTGCTCGGGTGAAATGGTCCGATGAGGTCCATCCCAATTCTCTCGAACGGGACCTCCATGAGCGGTAATGGGCGCAAGGGCGCCTTTGGGGTGGCCGCTGGGTTCACCAGCTGGCAGTCTGGGCAGGCAGCGCACCAACGGCGCACGTCTGCCCGGAGGCCTGGCCAATAGAATCGGACCATGACCCGATTAAGTGTTTTATCATACCCTAAATGGCCAGACATGGGATTAAAATGCGCCGCCTGGAAAACCATTTCCCGGTGGCGTTTTGGCACCAACAACTGGGTGTGTTCCTCCCCGGTTTGAGTGTCACGGCCCACTCGGTACAATCTATCCCGAATAATTGAAAAATGGGGGAATACCCGCGCTTTCCCCGGGCACTCCAGCTGACCGTCAATATAATCCACCTGGTCCCAGGCCTCGCGCAAGGTTTCATCACGGGACTGCTCGAGGGGAAAATCCTCAGTAGGATGCCACCGGGGGGCCGGGGGGGCCTCCCGCGAAGCCCCCCCCGGTTCCCGCTCGGCAGTACCGGATGAAGCCGCGTCGCCGCTGAGAACTGCGCGGATACTCCCCTCGCCTACTGTCCGTGAACGCACCCCCACACATTGCGTCACCAACTGGTTAAATCCCGGCCAATCCGTCCCTAGAATTACGGGGTGCGTAAATTGCGCGCTTACGGCAACCTTGACTTTATGCTTTTGATTTTTATGTAAAATTTCCACTGGCACAATAGGGTACTCGTGCACATCCCCATGAATACACCTAATTTTCACCCGTGTTGCATGCCTCAATACCCCGGGTCGAACCAGATTTTGGTGGATCATGGACTGTTTACAGCCCGAATCCACCATCGCCCGGTATGTACTCCCTTGTACCCTTATCGGGACGCAGTACGTCTCCCCCAGATCGGGGGCGGGTGCTGGAGGCCCGACAACCCGCATCACCTGCCCCACCTCCATCATGGAGCACTCCCGGCGCACGTGACCGGGCCGTCCGCACCTCCAGCACACCGGCCCTGGTGTTTGAGGCGCCATCTGCGAGGGAAGCCCCCTCTCCGCAGCGCCGGTACCCTGAAATGCACCAACAGAGGAGATATTATAGCCCCGTGTCCCCCCCCTTGCTGTGTATATGTGGGTGCGTGTGGGTGCGATTTTTTGTTGGCTGCCCGCGTGGGGGACCTGCTCGTTGGCTCCGGGTGGCTCGGCCGTGCGTGGTCGCTGCTCCCGGGACGTCTCCTCCATCCCCTCCCATAGCGGGGCGAGTCGTCGGCAGGGTGCTGGGGTGGGCCTTTCGGCTGTCTTTGGGGTCGCCTCCCGCTGGACCGCCAGGTGCTCCTCCGCCAGTTTCACCGCTGTTTTTACATCTGGGGAGCTGTGGTACCGCACCCATGCTGAGGTCCTGGCCGGGAGGGCATCAATAAATTGTTCTAGGATGATGGACTCCAACATCTTTGGGTCCAGCCCATTGGGCTGGAGCCACCGGGTTGCCGCGTCCCTCATCCGGTATGCCAACACGAAGGGCCGGTCCTCTGACCCCAACTTCATGGCCCGGAACTTTCGGTGGTGGTCTTCGGGGCTGCTGCCGACCCGGTCCAGGATGGCGTGGCGTAGATCGGCGTACTGCATGCGGGCGGTCGCCGGGAGACTCAGCGCCGCCCGCTGCGCCTCCCCCACCAGGAGCGGCAGCAGCTTCGCGCCCCATTCCTCCTCCGGCCACTTGCACGATGTCGCCGTGGCCTCGAAGACGTCCAGGAATGCCTGGGGGTCCTCCCCCTCCACCATGCGCTTCATGGAGGACATCCCTCCCGCTGCCTCTGCTCTGTTCATCAGCACTCGCAGCACTTGGGTCTGCTGTCTGCTCGCCGCTGACACCTCGGCCAGAACTTGGCCCAGCGCCTACAAAGGGGTTGGTGCTGACATCCTCTTCCTGGTCCGCTTTCCTGTTGGGCGCCACTGTAGCAAGGCTCAGGTTCGGGTTCGTCTGGGACCACAGGAACTGGCACAACCATCCGATGCAGCGTTTACAATTCTTTTATTTTCTTTCTCCCAAAGTCTCTTTCCGCTTTTCAGCGTCTCTCTCGTGGTGTCGCTCTCGTCGTCTCCAGCCCACACCACCCCCTCATGGTCTCCGACGCTGCTAATAAAAGGAACAGGTGATTAGATAACTCGTTCCAGCTGAGATATCCACTCACCTGTCTGCCGCTTCATGGCCGGCCCCTGCACACACCCCGCCCGCAGGGAACGCGTGAACCACGCCCCTCTCCACAATATATATATATATATATATATATATATATATATATATATATCCTATTTACCTACAGTATATTCACTTTAAAGAGATGCTTTATGTATACTTTGCCAAATTTCCCAATGAGTAATTAGTAATTAGTTGAGTAATTCAAGGGCCCCCATACACAAGACTCATAAAAGGCCCCCCATCCCAATATATACCGCCCCCCACACACACAATACAAAATATAAAATAAAAAAACTAGATTTTAACAAAAAAAAATACGAAAGTGGCAAGAAATTGGATGAAATTTGTTCAAAATACGAGGGTGTGGAAAAGCTGACGAAATGGTCAGTCGTTTGTTCCGCACACTTTACCGACGAAAGCTATGCTACGACAGAGATGGCAAGAATGTGTGGATATCCTGCGACACTCAAAGCAGATGCATTTCCAACGATAAAGTCAAAGAAATCTGCCGCCAGACCCCCATTGAATCTGCCGGAGTGTGTGAGCTATTCAGGGACAAAGGACCTCGGTAGCACGGCAAGCAATGGCGGCAGTTTGTTCCCGCAGACGAGCGGATGTCTTGGCTCACACCGTCCCTTATGCCACCGAAGATAATCAAGAGAAGAATATCGACCCTAGCTTCCCTGGCCTGCTGACATCAACTCCAAAACTGGACAGATCAGCTTTCAGGAAAAGAGAGCGGATGAGGGTATGTCTACAGAATATATTAATTGATGAAAACTTTATTCATTACTCGCGGTTTTACGTAAATTATTATACATAAACTGTGTTTACCAATAATTTAGCTTAAAAACATTTATTTTTTTCAATCATTCGAGTACATTCGGGTAGTCTTGTGTAATGCAGTATTTTGTGTCTATTTAGGTATGGTTAACCTGAGTGCTGAAATCGTGGAAAAATATATGTTCTTAGCGCGCCTGAAATGGGCTGTCTGCACTCTCAAAGTGCATGTTGTTGCCAAATGTATTTCATATGCTGTAAACCTAGTTCATAGTTGTTAGTAATTATCTTATCAGACAGTGTTAAGCCGCTGAAATCCGAGTCTGAATCCAAGCTAATGTCGCTATACCTTGCTGTTTGTTTGTATTGGCATCACTGTGTGACGTCACAGGAAAATGAAAGGGTGTATATAACGATGGTTAAAATCAGGCACTTTGAAGCTTTTTTTAGGGATATTGCGTGATGGGTAAAATTTTGAAAAAAAATTCGAAAAATAAAATAAGCCACTGGGAACTGATTTTTAATGGTTTTAATAACCCTTCTGAAATTGTGATAATGTTCCCCTTTAAGAACTAGTGAAATGATCTGTCCATGCAGCTAATTAATTTTACTTGATAAGACACCCTAAAGGGCAGCACGGTGGAAGAGGGGTTAGTGCGTCTGCCTCACAATACGAAGGTGCTGAGTAGTCTGGGGTTCAATCTCAGGCTTGGGATCTTTCTGTGTGGAGTTTGCATGTTCTCCCCGTGACTGCGTGGGTTCCCTCCGGGTACTCCGGCTTCCTCCCACCTCCAAAGACATGCACCTGGGGATAAGTTGATTGGCAACACTAAATTGGCCCTAGTGTGTGGATGTGAGTGTGAATGTTGTCTGTCTATCTGTGTTGGCCCTGTGATGAGGTGGCGACTTGTCCAGGGTGTACCCCGCCTTCCGCCCGATTGTAGCTGAGATAGGCTCCAGCGCCCCCCGCGACTCCGAAGGGAATAAGCGGTAGAAAATGGATGGATGGATGGATGGAAGACACCCTGAATCAAGATTTTTATCTTCAGACTTTTTAGATAGAAATAGGTATTTTATTCTGAAAACAAACATTATCCAACTTGCATTTTTTGAATTTAGCATCCCCTGGGTGTTGCAGAATCTTAAAAAAAAAGATTTTCTACATGAGGAAAACCAACATATTTTATTTGTATATTTGTATTCCCCCTCAAATTTTACATTTTGGACTTGAATAGACAAAATATAGGGCTTCACGGTGGCAGAGGGGTTAGTGCATCTGCCTCACAATACGAAGGTCCTGAGTAGTCTTGGGTTCAATCCTGGGCTCGGGATCTTTCTGTGTGGAGTTTGCATGTTCTCCCCGTGACTGCGTGGGTTCCCTCCGGGTACTACGGCTTCCTCCCACCTCCAAAGACATGCACCTGGGGATAAGTTGATTGGCAACACTAAAATTGGCCCTAGTGTGTGAATGTGAGTATGAATGTTGTCTGTCTATCTGTGTTGGCCCTGTGATGAGGTGGCGACTTGTCCAGGGTGTACCCCGCCTTCCGCCCGATTGTAGCTGAGATAGGCTCCAGCGCCCCCCGCGACCCCAAAGGGAATAAGCGGTAGAAAATGGATGGATGGATGGATAGACAAAATATAATTATTAATGCTAAAATTAAGATTATGATGTGAAGTCAATGACTGCAAATATCTCCTAAACTAGGGACATTTCTAAAAAATAAACTTGAATAATAATAATAATTATTATTATTATTATTATTATTAATAATATTATTATTATTATTATTATAAAAGCCATTCCTGGGTGATTAAGTCTCCCCTGTATTTAAAAACTAGTGACACCTCTGTAACTTTAATCGAAGGTCTTTGAACACACCACAGTTATGTGAAATGAGATGCAAAAATATGTTTTTTGTTTGTTTTTTACACAACTTTCATGCTGTCACAAATAGATTAATCATATTTCACCTTTTGTCTCTCATTTATCCATGTTCCAAAATGTTGGTGCTGTGTGTGAATGCCAGAAGATGAGCTTTAATGACGTTGTGACCTCCGTGTTGAGTGATGTGTTTGATGCCATGTTCGCTGCTATCCAGGTGGCATGAACAATTTTGTATTTTCGATAATGGGGTGTAGGTAGTAAACTTTCATATTTGTTTCAAGCAACCTTATTGTTGAACTTTCACTATACATTTATGTTGGATTAACATTTATGACGTCATTAAAAAAAAAAAAACTTCCATAATTAAATGACAGGAACACAAGGACGTACTGCACTTGAAATCACTGCTTTGAATATGATGGAACACTATTAAGTTGCTCAATATGAACTAACTCACATCACTGTTATGTGTTTATAAGATGAGATGACTATTAATCATGATTACTAGGAAAGCGTGACGGGCAAGTGAAGCCTTGAAGCGTTGTTGCAGTACAACAATGTTCTGCTGACTCTGCAGTACTTCCATCATTAGGTTACCAGGATAGAATATCTTGTATTATAAGGTGTTCATTGTATACACTTGATCAATAATAATGATAATAATAATAATATTCATAATAATAAAAATAATAATAATAATAATAAAAATAATAATAATAATACCCATAATGCCTATAATAATATTAATGATAATGATAATAATAATAATAATGATACACCCCCCGCTACCCCAAAAGGGACAAGCGGTAGAAAATGGATAGATGGATAATAATAATAGTTATTATTATCATTATTAATAATAATAATAACTATTATAATAATAATAATAATAATAATGATTAATAATAATAATAATAATAATTATTATTATTATTATTATTATTATTATTATTATTGTTATTATTATATATGTATTACATAATAATAATAATAATACTAATAATAATAATAATAATTATTATTATTATTATTATTATTATTATTAATTATTATTGTTATTATTATTACTATTATTAATAATAATACTAGTAATAATTTATAATAATAATAATAATCATTATTATTATTATTATCCATCCATCCATTTACTACTGCTTGTCCCTTATGGGGTTGCTGGGGGTGTATTAATATTATTATTATTATTTATTATTATTATTATTATTATTTTTAGAATTATTATAATAATAATAATAATAATACAAATTATTATTATTATTATTATTAGCGTAGACACTTAAGGCCAAATTATAATAAAATGTCCGATTGTAGCTGAGTTAGGCTCCAGCGCCCCCCGCGACCCCGAAGGGAATACGCGGTAGGAAATGGATGGATGGATGGATGGATGGATGTCTGGTTTTGACCCTTTGATTTGTTTTGACTGGCAATTCTCTACCTAAACGCTAGAGGGCAGTGTTTTGCTGAGAGTGACTCTTCGACTTGATACTAGAGATGAGATTTCTGGCCCTATGAAGGGAGCTTGGTAATATATTTTCTTTAGTAATTGAAATACCAAGGAAATTATCACTAGTAAAAACTACAGTATAATAAAACAGTGTATCAGTATAATTCCAACCTATAAATTCCTCCAATGTTTACTCGACTGGGGGAAAATATTCTGAAATATTTATTTGATTTAATTTAGCTTGTATTTTTTTATTGTATGCATTGTGTCATATGCCCATGCTTTGACAGTGAGATCACTATTTTGCAATTTCCCTACCTAAAAAAAATGGCAATAAAACTATGCCTGCCACAGATAAAGAATACAGAAAATGTGTACACTACATCAAAAAAAAATATTAGTGATTAGCGCTCTAGTTGCCAGCTAGCTATTAGCGAGGCCATTCTGTATTCTTTTAATTGCACCATAACAAGTTACCTAATTTTAAACAAGTTATATAAGCATCGCTCTATCAGTTTGGGGGTCAGGTGGCGACTTGTCCAGGGTGTACGACGCCTTCCGCCCGATTGTAGCTGAGATAGGCTCCAGCGCCCCCCGCGACCCCAAAAAGGGAATAAGCGGTAGAAAATGGATGGATGGATGACCTGGAAAACGTGATTTTACACTACGTTAACGTGACTTAAAACATAACAATTAGTTGAGAGACATCTTTTTTCTCAAAAGTTGAGGTACCACCTCAAGACCAAGACATAAAAACAACAATGAGAACGTGTTCAATTAAGTCCTGATGTTGAGAAACTCAAACATAACGTTGGAACAACATGCTTTTTGACAATGTTTATTCAATGTTGATTTGACGTTTGAAATTTGATAATTTCCCAACCAACAACATTAATCTAACGTTAGACATCAACGTTGTTTCAATTTACAAATACAACTATTTTGCAACGTTGTTTCAAAGTCGGTTTTAAAGGAGGTGTATGTATAATCAACGTTGTATCAATGTCTTGTGCCTGCTGGGACTGTAAATGGAAAAATGGTACCACTGTTATTTTTACAATAACATTCTAGCGACTGAGCTGCCAGTTTGTTAGTTCTTGTATCGAAAAATCTACAGACTTTTTTTTTTTACGGTATATACAAAAAATAATTAAGTGTACAGTATATATGTTTATATTATAATATAAATATAACTGGAATAGATAGGGTTTGATAAAAATGTGAACACAAAACTGCACTACCCTACCTGCTGAACTAATATTGTTGGAGTTTTTTTGATCTAAAAATGGCTGGCAAAAAACATCATTTTTAACTTAAATTAGACGTTCAAAAGGCGACCGAAGCGACATCCACATTGTTGTTGCAGCTGGAATTAATCATTCACTTTTTAATGTACATATTGTCAGGGGGGACTTACCATTAGGCCCAGGGATTTCCAGGGACCCCAAAACACATAAAAAAAAAAAATTCATTCAAACACAGCCAGCGTCAAGAGATCTCTTTTTCCCACCAGTCACACACATTTACGACCTTCATAATAATAGCATTATGTGTCAGATCCGGTCATTTTTTGGATAAAGCAGATAAGAGTAGTGAGACGATGCATGCCGCACCCTTTGTCCATGCTTCTTATGGTCAATAGATGGTGTTGTTGTGTACCATTGTTGTTTCTGTGTGTACTTTGTACAGCCACTAACTGTACATCTATTTTTACTATTGAGACAATTGCACTTCCGTATTTAGTGTGTGTGTGTGTTAGCTCTAACATGACCTATTATGTGAGTCCGTCACTCTTGAGTTTCCACTGTGACCCGTCAGGATTTGGGGTTACGGATTGACTGTCCTACTCAATTAATGTGGACCACCAACATGTACTCTATTTCTGTACGCAAAACAACACAACCTGGCCCAATCATGAACTCAAAAATGCGCAGACAACAACAAATTGAGAAAAATGTTGTACTTTAATCATAAAGAGCATGTACATGTCCTTATCAAATACACATACAAAAACCGTTCGAGTATTTTTTGACCTGCCAGTACAGTAGTTGTCACAGGAGTACTGAATGCACAAAAGTATTAGGTCACTAGGTAGGGACACATGCGTTAAGTCAAGGGGGTCACGGATGCTGATATTTTGTATATTTTTTTATTTTGTTAAAAAAAAATCATATGATTTTAAAGACAAATATTTGTGTTGTTTACAGTATTATGGTGCCTTTGTTATGTTTGCAAACACGGAAATAGTCCAAAGCTAAAAACACATCAACGTAATGAAAAAAATACAACGGGAAAATGCTGCAGGATAATAAAAACAAACACAAAAAATGCACACAAAAAATTAAAAATTCTGCATTTCCCCTAATCACGCACAAACGCCAAAAACAACTGCACGAGAGAAATGCTGCAAGTTGACGGAACGTTGCTGCATGGTTGCTCCATTTTTTGCTCCATTTTTTATTTTTTTTTTTAATTAAAAACAATAAATTAAATAGAAACACATCCCTTTGTCCATATAAAATAGCATAATTCCTTTGTGTCCTTGACAGACAAGTATACATATTTTATTTATTATGCTATTTTACATTATCACATTTTATTTTGTATGGATATTTGATTAGTATAGTTACTTTTAATTTAGTGCTGATACAATATATTTATTATCATACGTTTTCTTTTTGTTCGATGTGTTATTATTCAAAATAATTAAATAAAAACATAACTATAACAATCCAAAACTAAATATAAGAAAGTAGTTTTAGAACAATGAATTAAGAAGCACAAAATCAATGAATATGAAATTACAGTCGTCCCTTGTTTGGTTCCAGGCTTGACTCTAGTAAACACATTTCTGCAAAGTAGGATTACTATTAATTTATATATACATATATATGACAACAATGATGAAAAATAAATGTATTAAAAAAAAAAAAAAGCCAAAACACTGACAGGGGGTTTTACTGTTTGTGCTATGGCACCATCTTTTGGTCAGATTCGTTTACTGCAGGTGCTGCAGTGTCCTTCCATATATCGATAATGCTTTTATTTTTTTTCAGCCGTAGTGCTGTTCAGTCTTCTAGCTTTGCATAGCGTTTCTACTTGTATGGATTCTTCATTCATTACTCCAAGCAACGTTTGTAAGTTTGACAGTGTAACTAAAACTATTCATACTTACTAAACCGTCCCATGTGTGATGTCTGTAGGAGTGGTTCCATGCATTATTGTATGTGCTATCGCAATGTAATGAGGCTAGCATCGTTAGCATTAGCTAATATGTTAACGCCTTGACGAGTGTCTGCGTTAGTGTTATTAACTTACCATTATTTTTTTTTGTTTCAGTTTCACAAATTCCTCAGTACACTCACCAAGACGTCACCGTGGAGTTATTGAGTCTGTTTAGCTGATTGGAGAGCTAGCTTCCGAAGTCAGACGATGACTTCTGGTTTGTTTGATCAGCCGTTTTACTGCCGTGTTACAGGCACCGTTTGGAAAGAATTAAGGTATGTAAATAAACATTTATAGAATCGTACTGTGTAAATAACTCATGTCGCAACATATATGTCTGCGGCTAACAAATAGAAACGTATTTGTTTCTTCTAAAATTTCATGGGTGCGCTCTATAGTCCGGAAAATACGATACGTACAAGCCAGAGTCAGATGGAACTGAAGAAGAAACTTCAGAAGAAAGGCTTGAAATAAATGCATCTCATTGGTTCATATTATGTCTGTTGCCCCATTAATCTTATCCTTAAAAGTCGTTTCTACGAAAAATCATTCTTCATATTCCCGGAGGTTAATGAAGCCGTTGTCCTAAATCCGAAGGTTAAACTACAAGCTACACAACAAATCGAGTTAACAATACTAATGATTCGTTCAAACATTGCCAATCTATTGTTATTACTCACTGTTTCATTGTCTCCTCCATTGCCATAAATAGTAGGCACCGAAATGTATCTTTTGGAAAAATGCATTTTTATATTGCCGCAGGTTTGTGAAGCAGGAATCTTTGACGTGGTTGACACAAACAAAGAGATACTTCTTTCCATTTGAAGGCACATTGCCACCAAACGAAAAAGTTAGCCAGGCTTTTTTTAGTTCTTCAGATGTGTGTTGAGACCTGTGCTGGTTTATACAAACCCCATTTCCATGAGTTGGGAAATTGTGTTAGATGTAAATATAAACGGAATACAATGATTTGCTAATCATTTTCAAGCCATATTCAGTTGAATATGCTACAAAGACAACATATTTGATGTTCAAACTCATAAACATTTTTTTTTTTTTTGCAATTAATCATTAACTTTAGAATTTGATGCCAGCAACACGTGACAAAGAAGTTGGGAAAGGTGGCAATAAATACTGATAAAGTTGAGGAATGCTCATCAAACACTTATTTGGAACATCCCTCAGGTGAACAGGCAAATTGGGAACAGGTGGTTGCCATGATTGGGTATAAAAGTAGATTCCATGAAATGTTCAGTCATTCACAAACAAGGATGGGGCGAGGGTCACCACTTTGTCAACAAATGCGTGAGCAAATTGTTGAACAGTTTAAGAAAAACCTTTCTCAACCAGCTATTTCAAGGAATTTAGGGATATCACCATCTACGGTCCATAATATCATCAAAGGGTTCAGAGAATCTGGAGAAATCACTGCACGTAAGCAGCTAAGCCTGTGACCTTCGATCCCTCAGGCTGTACTGCATCAACAAGCGACATCAGTGTGTAAAGGATATCACCACATGGGCTCCGGAACACTTCAGAAACCCACTGTCAGTAACTACAGTTGGTCGCTACATCTGTAACTGTAAGTTAAAACTCTCCTATGAAAGGCGAAAACCGTTTATCAACAACACCCAGAAACGCCGTCGGCTTCGCTGGGCCTGAGCTCATCTAAGATGGACTGATACAAAGTGGAAAAGTGTTCTGTGGTCTGACGAGTCCACATTTCAAATTGTTTTTGGAAACTGTGGCCGTCGTGTCCTCCGGACCAAAGAGGAAAAGAACCATCCGGATTGTTATAGGCGCAAAGTTGAAAAGCCAGCATCTGTGACGGTATGGGGGTGTATTAGTG
This sequence comes from Nerophis lumbriciformis, assembly GCF_033978685.3. Classification (NCBI taxonomy): domain Eukaryota; kingdom Metazoa; phylum Chordata; class Actinopteri; order Syngnathiformes; family Syngnathidae; genus Nerophis; species Nerophis lumbriciformis. Next base: position 790,914 of record NC_084577.2, read on the forward strand.
CCCAAGACATGGGTAACTTACACATCTGTGAAGGCGCCATTAATGCTGAAAGGTACATACAGCTTTTGGAGCAACATATGTTGCCATCCAAGCCACGTTACCATGGACGCCCCTGCTTATTTCAGCAAGACAATGCCAAGCCACGTGTTACATCAACGTGGCTTCATAGTAAAAGAGTGCGGGTACTAGACTGGCCTGCCTGTAGTCCAGACCTGTCTCCCATTGAAAATGTGTGGCGCATTATGAAGCCTTAAATAGCAGAAGGGAGACCCCCGGACTGTTGAACAACTTAAGCTGTACATCAAGCAAGAATGGGAAAGAATTCCACCTGAGAAGCTTAAAAAATGTGTCTCCTCAGTTCCCAAACATTTACTGAGTGTTGTTAAAAGGAAAGGCCGTGTAACACAGTGGTGAACATGCCCTTTCCCAACTAGTTTGGCATGTGTTGCAGCCATGAACTTCTAAGTTAATTATTATTTGCAAAAAAAATTTTTTTATGAGTTTGAACATCAAATATGTTGTCTTTGTAGTGCATTCAATTGAATATGGGTTGAAAAGGATTTGCAAATCATTGTATTCTGTTTATATTTACATCTAACACAATTTCCCAACTCATATGGAAACGGGGTTTGTACAACCAATAACAGAGCATTTCGTTCTTCGGGTGCTACTTTGTGAATGTTGTCCTACGCTCGTACATCATTTAAAAATGGCCGATTTGCGCAAAGGTCTGCGAGTAAATTTCTGCCTCATATGAATAATCCGCAGACGTCACAGGTCAGAAAACTTCACAAATCAGCAAATTCCTAACGACTCGTTTGGAGGAAGTATGAATGAGGGCCAGATTATTTTATAAATATCTCCTCAAGGTTTGATGTCAAATTTTCAGGACTTATGGGGACCCCAAATACACAAAAGCAAGTACCAACAAGGGAGGAAAAAGTTGGTTTGGCATAATAGGTCTCATTTGACACTTAAATTAGATTTGTGAAACAGGCTTTTAATTTTTTTTTTTTTTTTTTTTTAAATACTGGAGAAAAAAAAATGTCTCTCCTAAAAAGAGTAAAAAAAAAAAAAAAAAGTTATACTTGCTTGTAATAAGCAAAAAAATCTGCCAATGGAGCAAATCAAAATTGTCTTAGTAGGATTTCTTGAAATTAAACATTATATTTAAGCTTTAAAAACGTAAAAAGGTTCTTGAAATGAGCAATTAAAACGTATTATTAGCTTTACTTATAGGTTTGTGATGCTCAAAAGTAGTATTATGTCCTTAGAAGATCAATTGCCTCAAAACAAGTTCTTATGTCTCATTCAAAACTACTAATCAGGGAATTGTGACTTGTATTAAGTTTGTATGTATGTATATATATATATATATATATATATATATATATATATATATTAGAGATGCGCGGTTTGCGGACACAACCGCGGAGTCCGCGGATTATCCGCGGGTCGGGCAGTTGAAATAAAAAAAAATTAGATTTTAAATAGATTCAGGCGGGTGGCAGTTAAACCAATTCGGAAATATATATACATAGTTAAATGTTGTTACCCACATACGAAAAACGAGCAGGCACCTGCAGCATATGCCACAACAGAAGAAGAAAAAAAAAAGAGATGGACAGAGGGCCCCACCGGGAGCCTAGCTGAGGTGATCCGCGAGAAGGGCCCGACGCACGTCCAGGGTCACTACCGCGCCCACCGCACCGACACCCCGCCTCGTCCGCCTTCGCCGCGGCCGGCGTCACGCGCAGCAGGTAAGCAGCTTACCTGCCCGCCACCCCCGTGGCCGGGGGCGCGTAACAGGGGTCACTCCGCGCGCTCCGCCCGCGCAGCTTACCTGCCCGCCACCCCCGTTGCCGGGGGCGCGTAACAGGGGTCACTCCGCGCGCTCCGCCCGCGCAGCTTACCTGCCCGCCACCCCCGTTGCCGGGGGCACGTAACAGGGGAAACTCCGCGCGCAGTGCGCTCACGAAAGGGGTGGGGCTCACCCTGGTGAGCCGAGTGGGCCACTTTTGGTAAGCAGAACTGGCGCTGCGGGATGAACCGAACGCCGGGTTAAGGCGCCCGATGCCGACGCTCATCAGACCCCAGAAAAGGTGTTGGTTGATATAGACAGCAGGACGGTGGCCATGGAAGTCGGAACCCGCTAAGGAGTGTGTAACAACCCACCTGCCGAATCAACTGGCCCTGAAAATGGATGGCGCTGGAGCGTCGGGCCCATACCCGGCCGTCGCCGGCAGCAAGAGCCGCGAGGGCTAGGCCGCGACGAGTAGGATGGCCGCCGCGGTGCGCGCTGAAGCCTCGGGCGCGAGCCCGGGTGGAGCCGCCGCGGGTGTGAGGGACATCGCACCTCCACGCGCTTGGAGGTGCGCTCAGCGCGGCTCCCAGATGATTGCGCACTGGTGTGCGTCTGGGCTGTGACAGCGTGGCACGCATTGAATGTCTCTGCGGCATTGGATCAGTTTCCTTTCTTTAACAGGCAAAAGCTTTATAACCTCACTAATGCCTTGCATCGTCTATATTAGATATATAACAACGGGCGGGTGCGGGCGGGTGCGGGTTTGATTAAATGTTAGTTCGGGTGGATGCGGATGGTTGACGACTTTTGTGATGCGGTTGCGGATGAAATAATTGCCTATCTGCGCATCTCTAATATATATATATATATATAGTCAAGGTTTCTGTGGTTCATCCGTTATACAGTGCTCAATACTGGGATAGAGTGGAATATACGTTAGGTCAGGAAAAAACACAGGCTATTTCATCCCTACAAGCCTGTTTCGCAGGTTTCCCTGCTCTTCAGGGGATTTTATTGAATAATAAATAATATAATAATATAATATAATATAATATGATGATAACAAATAATATAATATAATAAATAATTATACATAATAATAAATAATAATACATAATAATAAACAATTATACATAATAATAAATAATAATAAATAATAATAAATAATAATAAATAATAATACTAAAAAACCCTGAAGAGCAGGGAATCCTTCGAAACAGGCTTTTAGGGATGAAATAGCCTCTGTGTTTTTTCCTGACCTAACGTAAATGTATATATATATATATATATATATATATATATATATATATATATATATATATATATATATATATATATATATATATATATATATATATATATATATATCAAAGTATATACTTAGTGAGATTGTGAGGTTTTCCAGTGAATCTGCGATTTTGATGCAGCGGCGATACAGCGAGGGACGACTGTATGAACAAATAATTGGAGTACGGACTGTATTCATCTGTGGACGGAGGGATGTTGGATCCTCTCCTCAGACACAAAGAGGAATTAGTCTGAGAGTATCAATGGCAGAGTGAGAGCAGCAAAAAGCCCTGCTAGTCTCCTTAAAGCTACTACAAGATGCTCCAAGGGACATGAATAGACCTCCTAACTTAATGCGCTACTCAATCCACTTTATGCTTGCAGGGTCAGAGGGTCAACAAGGTGTAGATGTACATGGAATCTTGACACAAATTACAATAAAAGTGGATATAGAGTCGTCATATGCTATTTTTTTGTCTTGCATGCTTTTCTGATGTGTGTTTGTCTGTTGTTTCCTCATTCTTGTGTCTCGCACAGCATGTCCAAGGATACCCTGCGAAAACACAACACAAATATTTGCTTAGCACGAGCATTTTTGTTGTAAATTGTGAAATGTGTGTGTTAAAATCATGGTTGTTTTTACAAATGATGACAGATGTGACCAAGAGCATGTATTGTCTATGTGTGATGATGTAAATGAGGTGTGGTTGTATTGTATATTAAATTATGTGTCAATGAAAGGACATTTTATGACTTTTCTTAATTTGATTACATGCTATAGTATGATTTTATTGTCATGATTTTATTGCATGATTTTTGTATCTCTTTAATTTAGGTAGCCAGGGACTGCAGATGGAAATGAGCTATTTAGCTATAATCTGGTACAAAACATATCTGTGTTTGAGCTTAATGTTTCTGTGCATTGTCCCTCCAAATAAAGACTAAACTAAAAACTAAGATGCAACTTTAGAGTAGCCAGTGTACAGCTCGTATAGCAGTTTATCTATCCATCCATCCATTTTCTACCGCTTATTCCCTTCGGGGTCGCAGGGGGCGCTGGAGCCTATCTCAGCTACAATCGGGCGGAAGCCCCTGGACAAGTCGCCACCTCATACGCAGGGCCAACACAGATAGACAGACAACATTCACACTCACATTCACACACTAGGGCCAATTTAGTGTTGCCAATCAACTTATCCCCAGGTGCATGTCTTTGGAGGTGGGAGGAAGCCGGAGTACCCGGAGGGAACCCACGCAGTCACAGGGTGAACATGCAAACTCCACACAGAAAGATCCCGAGGCCGGGATTGAACTCACGACTACTCAGGATCTTCGTATTGTGAGGCAGACGCCCTAACCCCTCTCCCACCGTGCTGCCCTAATAGCAGTTTAGACTTCTGTAAATAACTCCATCCATGCTCGTTTAAGTGGCTGCCAACACAAGATGTACCAACTCTGTCTTGCCTGCTGTCAATCTATACGGCTTTGCAAGTTGTACACTGACTACTTTCATTTATAGTCAGGAAGGAAATGTGAGCGCTTTAGTGGCACACTGAAAAAAATAATCTCAGATGTTTTGGTTAATTTACAAACCCCGTTTCCATATGAGTTGGGAAATTGTGTTAGATGTAAATATAAACGGAATACAATGATTTGCAAATCATTTTTAACCCATATTCAGTTGAATATGCTACAAAGACAACATATTTGATGTTCAAACTCATAAACATTTTTTTTTGTTGCAAATAATCATTAACTTTAGAATTTGATGCCAGCATCACGTGACAAAGAAGTTGGGAAAGGTGGCAATAAATACTGATAAAGTTGAGGAATGCTCATCAAACACTTATTTGGAACATCCCACAGGTGAACAGGCAAATTGGGAACAGGTGGGTGCCATGATTGGGTATAAAAGTAGATTCCATGAAATGCTCAGTCATTCACAAACAAGGATGGGGCGAGGGTCACCACTTTGTCAACAAATGCGTGAGCAAATTGTTGAACAGTTTAAGAAAAACCTTTCTCAACCAGCTATTGCAAGGAATTTAGGGATTTCACCATCTACGGTCCGTAATATCATCAAAGGGTTCAGAGAATCTGGAGAAATCACTGCACGTAAGCAGCTAAGCCCGTGACCTTCGATCCCTCAGGCTATACTGCATCAAAAAGCGACATCAGTGTGTAAAGGATATAACCACATGGGCTCAGGAACACTTCAGAAACCCACTGTCAGTAACTACAGTTGGTCACTACATCTGTAAGTGCAAGTTAAAACTCTTCAATGCAAGGCGAAAACCGTTTATCAACAACACCCAGAAACGCCGTCTGCTTCGCAGGGCCTGAGTTCATCTAAGATGGACTGATACAAAGTGGAAAAATGTTCTGTGGTCTGAAGAGTCCACATTTCAATTTGTTTTTGGAAACTGTGGACGTTGTGTCCTTCGGACCAAAGAGGAAAAGAACCATCCGGATTGTTATAGGTGCAAAGTTGAAAAGCCAGCATCTGTGACGGTATGGGGGTGTATTAGTGCCCAAGACATGGGTAACTTACACATCTGTGAAGGCGCCATTAATGCTGAAAGGTACATACAGGTTTTGGAGCAACATATGTTGCCATCCAAGCAACGTTATCATGGACGCCCCTGCTTATTTCAGCAAGACAATGCCAAGCCACGTGTTACATCAACGTGGCTTCATAGTAAAAGAGTGCGGGTACTAGACTGGCCTGCCTGTAGTCCAGACCTGTCTCCCATTGAAAATGTGTGGCGCATTATGAAGCCTAAAATACCACAACGGTGACCCTGTTGAACAACTTAAGCTGTACATCAAGCAAGAATGGGAAAGAATTCCACCTGAGAAGCTTAAAAAATGTGTCTCCTCAGTTCCCAAACGTTTACTGAGTGTTGTTAAAAGGAAAGGACATGTAACACAGTGGTGAACATGCCCTTTCCCAACTACTTTGGCACGTGTTGCAGCCATGAACTTCTAAGTTAATTATTGTTTGCAAAAAAATAAAAAGTTTATGAGTTTGAACATCAAATATCTTTACTTTGTAGTGTATTCAATTGAACATGGATTGAAAAAGATTTGCAAATCATTGTATTCCGTTTATATTTACATCCAACACAATTTCCCAACTCATATGGAAACGGGGTTTGGAACTTGCTGACCAGTTTGGTTAAAAGAAACTATTAATTCTTTAATTAACTAATCTTTTTTCACCAAGTACCAGAGGTGGGACCAAGTCATTGTTTTGCAAGTCACAAGTAAGTCTCAAGTCTTTGCCCTCAAGTCCGAGTCAAGTCCCGAGTCAAGACAGGCAAGCCCCGAGTCAAGTCCAAAGTCAAGACTGGAAAGTCTCAAGTCAAGTCCTAAGTCCTGCATTTTGAGTTTCGAGTCCTTTCAAGTCCTTTTAACCACAGACTAATATATTAACACAGATTGTGTATGCTTTTCAAATGCTGTATTTATTTATTAAAACAAGTGCATTTTAAATTGCAGGAAAGAAAATTGTGCTGACATTGCACTTTATAATAGCACTATTAACCAGTCATTTTAAACATTAACTCATTCCTTTACAGAACAAACACATTGAAAAATAAAGTGCAAATGTACTTATTTGTACAAAAGTGTTAACATTGAAAAAACATGACATATACGTGAACATAACAAAAAAGTTGTACTTTTTATATGTCAGGGCCCTATGCTGCATTGCATTTGCAAAAGACCAAATTAGCCAAGAGTCTGTCAGTCATTTGTGCACGATGGGGGCGTAGTATGATGCCACCATGGCTGAAAACTCGCTCCACTGGAGCACTGGAGGCAGGCACTGCCAAGACTCTCATGGCCACTTGGAACAGTGAAGGAAGAGTCTTCATGTTCAATGCCCAGAACAAAAGGGGGAGAGAGTTGTTTTGGGTTGGTGCACTACTTGTAAGTGTATCTTGTGTTTTTTATGTTGATTTAATTAAAAAAAGAAAAGAAAAAAAAATTATTTCTTGTGCGGCCCGATACCAATCGATCCACGGACCAGTATCGGGCCGCGGCCCGGTGGTTGGGGACCGCTGAGGTAAACAACCAACAGTATGTCAGAAAGCTAGCTAAAACGGTACACATATTCATAATATAGTATACATTTTAACTGACCTTTATTTTACTATTTTTGTCTTTTTTTAGGTGGCTAAAATACGCGGTGCTGCTGACCGCCGTCTAACGTTACGTGTGATATATTGACTAACGTAACCCTGCTTAAAAAAAATCACTGAACAAAAAGTATGAATAAGGTAGTGAACTGCAACAGATTCCCGTGTTTGCAATAACGTTATAACGTTAGCAGTGAGTTTACAGCCTCACTGATTTAACTACACAGCAAATAAAAGTCACGTTACTTAGCCAATATAAACGTTATCTTACATTCAAAACTTACCCTTCTTTGTGCAACTTCAAATGCCGGACGAAGTTGGAAGTTGTTGCCTCTCCATCAGTAATTTTGGAACCGCATGTGTTGCATACTGCAAACCGTTTTGTGTTGACCACCTCGTAATTTTTATACCCAAACAAAATTATTTTAGGTATCATTTTTTGTTCACTGGCGTGTGGTTTGGACATGTCTTCTTCGTTGGTTGTCCTGCAATTTGATTGGATGAATGCTGTGTGATGAAAACAAAGTAGATGTAATTTGATTGGCTGTTGTACTGAGAGCACACCAGCTGACACACGCAACGCTGATAGACAAGTACACAATGAAAAATACGGAGCGCTCCCGAATAACTTTTTCATCTTTGGGTTTTGGGGAAAGTAGCAAGTCATGTCAAGTCATGTCAATTCAAAAGGCTCAAGTCCAAGTGAAGTCACAAGTCATTGATGTTAAAGTCTAAGTCCAGTTGCAAGTCTTTTTACATTTTGTCAAGTCGAGTCTAAAGTCATCAAATTCATGACTCGAGTCTGACTCGAGTCCAAGTCATGTGACTCGAGTCCACACCTCTGGTATTTTCACATAAAAGTGTTTGATTGTGAGGCATTAAAAGCCACAAAATGCAACGGGTCCATCAGACCCACAAAGCTGGCTGAATAACAACAATATGAACGTTGCACGGAAAATTTCTCTGCCAGTTTCTGCATCCCACAGGGATACTTCTTTTGTGTTTCTGCACCTGCGGTTCCCACACAAGGTTGCAACATTGTTTGTCAACACTGTCTGCTCTCATTTTCTCGCACATTTGACCCTCTGATGTTCTGTGTACCTACACTCTGTCCTCCTCCTGTCTAGGCCTGCTGTTTGTGTGTGTGTGTATTGTGTGTGTGTGTGTGTGTGTGTGTGTGTGGTACACAGAACATCAATTTCCACACTTCTATTAGCCCCGGATCCAGTGGACCTGGACATCTTATATGTAATAGAAATGTGTATGGTGTGTGATCATTAAATATGTATTCTAATATATGTTCTTCACAGAAAATGAGCCAAAGTCAGCAAGTCTCAGTTTGAAAAATTAATTAATTGTATCATTTTTCTTTTAATAAAAAATTAAAACGGGTCCCACAGACCTGAAAACCACACACACATAGCAGGCTTAAGTATTCATTAAAAACAAGGCAGAGGTTTTACTTAACAAGTGTATCTAATATTTTCGTCCCCTGTAGCATTACATACAGCATGGACAGTAACACTGTGTTTAAATATTCAACTACGTGGGTATTTGGTGTACCACTAGATGGAGCCCGCGAACCGCAGTTTGAAAATCACTGGAATAATTCGTTAGAACGAATCAATTCATTGTATTGGTTTTCTACACAGCTTATCTAGTTCACAGTCATGGGTGAGCTAGAGCTTAAATTCACTCCTATGGATAATTTAGAGCAGGGATATTTAACTACATTTCTTGAGGGCCAAATTTCCAGAAAGCTAAGAACCGGGGGGCCGAACTTCTCTCTTCACTATTATTCTTATTTTTTACAGGCTGAAAAACCAGCGTCCACTACAGCAGGAGTTTTTAACCTTTTTGATCTCAGGCCCCAACTTTTGCACTCCAGAGGGACCCAGGGCCCACTCACATATTGACACTGAATTAGTAATCTTACTCTTGATTTTAATTATATTCAATAATTATATCTAACCTATAGTTTGCAATCATGTCAAATGGTATGAAAGCATGTGTTAATCACAACGATGATTATTTATTGCACACATAAACATTAGGCTTAAGTCAGGCTAATTAGAAACATAAGGTGATCATAAATAATATAAGTAAAATTATTTATTTTAGATGTAGTTATGTTGTGCGCAAATAAATAAACTAAATTCATAATGAATATTTTTCTTAAGTAAATTGTCAATAAAATTAAAGTACAAATGAAAATACAACTTCACCACTTTTAGTCATCATTTTTGCACTTAAGAAACTTTTCTATGGCTTTAGCGCCAGACTTCCTGTTTGTTTGAGATTGTCATTACTGCCACAAGTGGTGGAAAAGTGTATTACTACTGAGTACCACTGTGGTCCTTATAAAAAAAGGAATTTTTTTGGCAGCCCTCTAGTCAAGAAACTGCTTGACAGTAGACATTTGATTTTGGTCTATTTATTTTGTCAGAGCTACAGGAGGGCTATTCTGTTTTTATGGACCTTTTGCAAAAATGTGAACCTCTCAAGTTTTTTGGACTGAACTCGCGGGCCACCAGTTAAACAGCACAAATGATGAAAAAGAGAGGACTGGTGTTGTCCGATACTTTTCGGTACTTTTCGATACTTTTCTAAATAAAGGGGACCACAAAAATTGCATTATTGGCTTTATTTTAACAAAAAATCTTAGGGTACATTAAACATATGTTTCTTATTGCAAGTTTGTCCTTAAATAAAATAGTGAACATACAAGACCACTTGTCTTTTAGTAGTAAGTAAGCAAACAAAAGCTCCTAATTTAACTGCTGACACATGCAGTAACATATTGTGTCATTTTCCATTCTATTATTTTGTCAAAATTATTAAGGACAAGTGGTAGAAAATTACTTATTAATCTACTTGCACATTTACTGTTAATATCTGCTTACTTTCTCTTTTAACATGATCTATCTGCACTTCTGTTAAAATGTCATAAAATCATTTAAAATAATGTATTCTTCTGTTGTTTGGATGCTGTACATTAGTTTTGGATGATACCACAAATTTAGGTATCAAACCGATACCAAGTCGTTACAGGGTGATACATTGCTCATATTCAAAGTCCTAATGTGTCCAGGAACATATTTCCTGAGTTTATAAACATAACATAAATGTAATAAAAATGAAAGAAGAGTAGTATCGACTAGATATGCACCTGTACTTGGTATCATTACAGTGGATGTTAGGTGTAGATCCACCAATGGCATTTGTTTACATTTTGACGCCGGTGAGCTATGGTGAGTAGTGAAGTATGTTTAGCTATTCCTCGTCCTGCAGGGATGATACTTATAAGAAACATACTTTATTTGTCGCCATTGAGGCAAGGATTAGTGATTTAGAAGTAGCTAAAACACTGCCGACTGGGGCTGGACTTTAACCGCTAACTAGCTTACTATGTTTTAAAGCACCTCTTCAGTGTTATAACTTCACCTTTATCGTTAGTTTTTTAGCCAAAATGCGTCTGTTCTCCCTTTTCTGTCTACACACTGTGTCTGTTTGTAAGTACTCTGTGATTGTGCACTGCCGAACATGCTCGTCTGCTCGTAAACCAGCAATGACACGATGTGATGACGACGATGGCTCGGGGGGATAGGGACCGTTACTTTTCAGAGGCGGTATAGTACCGAATATGCTTCATTAGTATCGCGGTACTATACTAATATTGGTACTACTCAGTGGCCTAGTGGTCAGAGTGTCCGCCCTGAGATCGGTAGGTTGTGTTAGGCCGAGTCATACCAAAGACTATAAAAATGGGACCCATTACCTCCCTGCTTGGCACTCAGCATCAAGGGTTGGAATTGGGGGTTAAATCACCAAAAATTATTCCCGTTCGCGGCCACTGCTACTTCTATGGATACCACTTTTACTTCTATACAGATACTACTATTACTTCAATGGATACTACTATTACTTCTATGGATACCACTATTACTTCAATTGATAATACTATTACTTCTATGGATACTACAATTACTTCTATATGGTTACTACTATTACTTTTATATGGATACTACTATCTTCTATTTGGATACTACTCTCACTTCTATATTGATACTGCCGCTGCTGCTCACTGCTCCCCTCACCTCCTAGGGGGTGAACAAGGGGTTGGGTCAAATGCAGAGGACAAATTTCACCACACCTAGTGTGTGTGTGTGACAATCATTGGTACTTTAACTTTACTTAACTTAACTTAAGTATACCGTACAACCCTCGAGAGGACTTAAAACGGAACCTTGAGGAACACCACTAGTATAGCTAGAAAACAAATGACTACTGACTGCATCTGAAGTAAACGAGCTGCAGTATCAGCTTGGTTAAATAAATCACATTACGGAAGAAAAAAAAACGTAACTGCCAAAAAGGAGAGGACTTAAATTGGTGCCTTGAGGAACGCCTCAGACCCTACAGACCCCAGTGTTCTATATGCCAATGTGTTAATAGTGGTCCAAGTTCCTCTATACCAGTGTTTTTCAACCTTTTTTGAGGCAAGGCACATTTTTTTCCATTTAAAAATATGGCGGCACACCACCAGCAGAAAACGTTAAAAATGTATACTCCACCAGGTCGTCGTGCCTTATTTTGACTTTGTTGGTGTTTTCCTGTGCTTTAGTTATTGTCTTGCGCTGTTATTTTGGTGGCCCTTCCTGTTTTGTTGGTGTTTTCCTCTAGCAGTTTCATGTCTTCCTTGGAGCAGTATTCCCCGCACCTGCTTTGTGTTAGAAAGGAAGGCTATTTAAGTTGTTGCTATCCTTCTTTGTGTGGACATTGTTGATTGATATGTCATGTATGGATGTACTTTGTCGACGCTGTAAGTTTTTGCTGTCGTCCAGCATTCGGTTTCTGTTTACTTAGTAGCCAGTTCAGTTTTACTTTCGTTTTGCATAGCCATTGCCTTTTCCTTTCCCGTTTGTTCATTTTTGGTTTAAGCATTACGTATCTTTTTACCTGCACACAAACCATCCTCGTCTCACCCGACACATTCTGACTTTTACAAAGCAATTAACTACCTGCTGCCACCTACTGACATGGAGTACAATGTCGAGTTCTACACAGCACAGACACTAAGCAACGGCACATTATTTGCAGATTATAATTTATGATTTGCAAAAAAAAAATTGGGACCAATTAGGTGAAGTTGCATAATTCCCCACGGCACACCAGACAATATCTCACGGCACACCAGTGTGCCACGGCACAGTGGTTGAAAAACACTGCTCTATACAACAGGAGCACTTTTTTAGGAATTTGCTGTTGGTCTCCTAAGTTTTGAACTGTACCCGGGGGCAGGTTTGGTGTCATTCCCGGGCTGGATTTGGCCCCGGGTTGCCAGTTGAATGGCCCCGATTTAGCGTCTGCAATGAATTAAGCAATTGTAGATTAATTAAATGATTAGTTTTTGGACTGTGGGAGTAATTCAACATTTCTTGTGTGGCCCCCCCACCTCAAACTCCTCTACATCACACAGCCCTCTGCGATTCCTCCCCCCCAAAGGGTGAAAAATTGACCCTGTGGCTGGTCTGGCCTGGTACCGGGTCTGCCTGCCAAGCTGAATAGGTTCAGAGCATCGGGTAGTCAGGTTGTGTGCCTGTGTGTGTTGGGTCACGGCGTGGGGATTAGGTGTGTGTGAGTGATTGAGGGTGACAGCGGTCCCAGCATTAGGGGCCCTGTGGCAGATTTGGAAGGCCTGTTTTAGACACACTAAGCTGGATTAACCAGCAGCAGTGTGTCAGCAGTGATGCAGGCAGCCGGGACCTCCTACAGGACGTACACACCAGTACATCTATTAAATCACACACCTTTGTCACCTCTGACCCCACCTATTTCCGTCTTTTAAGTATGCACTTTAAATTTTTTTAAATATTTTCCAGGTCCTAAATCAGGGGTGTCAAACTCATGTTAGATCAGGGGCCACATTGAGAAAAATCTACTCCCAAGTGGGCCGGACTGGTAAAATCACGGCACGATAACTTATAAATAAAGACAACTTCAGATTGTTTTCTTTGTTTAAAAATAGATTAAGCACATTCTGAAATTGTACAAATCATAACGTTGTTGGTTTTTTTACACTTACATGTTGCAGTTAATAGAATTCTATCTTTATTTGTCTGAATAAAATATGTGATAATGTTCATCAGTCAACTCATTGGTGTTTATTTTCAATCTATCAAGATAAAAAAAATTATAGCAAAATCAAATTACAAGATGTTATTTATGTAGTTTGATCATTTTGCTCGACTGATGTACTAACATCATGTGGTTTATTTTGTACATATGTAGCGTCATCTACAAAGATACAAAGAATTGCTATTGCGACATCTAGTGGACACATTTAGAACAGCAATTCTTTTCATTAAAAAAATTTCAGGTTATTTTTTATACCTAGCAAACTCTTCCCGCGGGCCGGATAAAACCTGTCCGCGGGCCTTCTCCGGCCCTCGGGCCGTACGTTTGACACCCCTGTCCTAAATCATTCATTCCCAGGCTGCCGCTTAACCAACGTTAGAGACGTCTAGTTCTCGGAATTCTTTAGACCAGGGTTTCGCAAAAATGGGCCATTTTTACTATGACACTCATTATCTGAGTAAAGTCTGTTTGTAGCCATACCAAATTTTATTTTCATGCAAAATATAAAATGACAATTTTCTCGAAACCTTAAAGGCCTACTGAAATGCGATTTTCTTATTCAAACGGGGATAGCAGGTCCATTTTATGTGTCATACTTGATCATTTCGCGATATTGCCATATTTTTGCTGAAAGGATTTAGTAGAGAACATCGACGATAAAGTTCGCAACTTTTGGTCGCTGATAAAAAAAGCCTTGCCTGTACCGGAAGTAGCAGACGAGTAGCGTGACGAGAGGGAAGGACTAGAGGGCAGTGGGAGCGATTCAGATAGAGAAGATGCTGTGAGAGGCGGGTGGGACCTGATATTCAGCTGGGAATGACTAAAACAGTAAATAAACACAAGACATATATATACTCTATTAGCCACAACACAACCAGGCTTATATTTAATATGCCACAAATTAATCCCGCATAACAAACACCTCCCCCCTCCCGTCCATATAACCCGCCAATACAACTCAAACACCTGCACAACACACTCAATCCCACAGCCCAAAGTACCGTTCACCTCCCCAAAGTTCATACAGCACATATATTTCCCCAAAGTCCCCAAAGTTATGCACGTGACATGCACATAGCGGCACGCACATACGGGCAAGCGATCAAATGTTTGGAAGCCGCAGCTGCATGCGTACTCACGGTATCGCGTCTGCGTATCCAACTCAAAGTCCTCCTGGTAAGAGTCTCTGTTGTCCCAGTTCTCCACAGGCCAATGGTAAAGCTTGACTGACATCTTCCGGGAATGTAAACAATGAAACACCGGCTGTGTTATCCGGCACAACAGTCAGGGGGTGCATTCTACGGCGGGGGTGCGTTATCCGGCACAACACCTGCCGCAATACACCGCTTCCCACCTACAGTTTTCTTCTTTGCTGTCTCCATTGTTCATTGAACAAATTGCAAAAGATTCACCAACACAGATGTCCAGAATACTGTGGAATTTTGGGATGAAAACAGACGACTTAATAGCTGGCCACCATGCTGTCCCAAAATGTCCTCTACAATCCCTGACGTCACGCGCAGGCGTCATCATACCGAAACGTTTTCAGCAGGATATTTCGCACGAAATTTAAAATTGCACCTTAGTAAGCTAACCCGGCCGTATTGGCATGTGTTGCAATGTTAAGATTTCATCATTGATACATAAACTATCAGACTGAGTGGTCGGTAGTAGTGGGTTTCAGTAGGCCTTTAAAGACAAAAAAACATTTGACACAATTAATCATAACATCTGAATGAACAAATTAGAACGGTATGGCATCAGAAGGTTGGTGTTGAACTGGGTAAGAAGCTACTTAACCAACAGTAAGCAATATGTGACCCTCGAGGCAAACATACGTGTACAGCGTTAAACATACCTTGTGGTGTACCCCAGGGGTCAATACCAGGACCAAAATTGTTTAATTTATTTTGTAAGATTATAAAGGACTTAAAGTTAGTAATATTTACAGACAACGAATACTATTTTTTTTCGGGAGCACAGGATCTAATACAAATAATAACAGATAAAATGAACAAATTAAAGAGATGGTTGGACAAAAACTGACAATCAAGTAAAACTAAAATAGTGCTGTTCGGTAACAGTAGAAGATCAAGTCAAACACAAACACAAATAGACAGAGTAGACATTGACAGGGTAAAACAAATCAAATTTCTAACCCCTTAGTTATGCAATCGAAAATATTGAAATTCGTAGACTTGGTGCATTTGCAAAGAGATGTACAAAGCAAACTATACCATGCCACCAAAGAATGTACAACAATTCTTCTCAACAAAAGAGGAAAGATATAACCTTAGACAACAATGTGACATACAACATTTGTATGCACGTACAACACGTAAACAATTTAATATGTCAGTGGTATTAAATTATGGAATGGATTAAGCAAAGAAGTCAAACAATGTACTAGTATGATCTAGTTCAGGGGTCAGCTACCCGCGGCTCTTAAGCGGCGGCCTGGTGGCTCCATGGAGCTTTTTCAAAAATGTATGGAAATGGAAAAAAAATGGGGTGATAAATATGTTTTTTGTTGTAATATGGTTTCTGTAGAAGGACAAACATGACAAAAAACGTCCTAATTGTTAGAAAGTCCACTGTTTAATAGGTTTGTGTTTATGCTTCACTGATGAGAGTATTTGGCGAGCGCCGTTTTGTCCTATTAATTTCAACGGTCCTTGAACTCACCGTTGCGTGGACTGTGACTCAACAGTTTGTTTACATGTACAACTTTCTCCGACGCTGCCACAGAAAGACCTGTTTTATGCATACTTGCCAACCCTCCCGATTTTTCCGGGAGACTCCCGAATGTCAGTGCCCCTCCCAAAAACCTCCCGGGGCAACCATTCTCCAGAATTTCTCCCGATTTTCAACCGGACAACAATATTAAGGGCGTGCCGGGATGGCACTGCCTTTAGCGTCCTCTACAAACTGTCGACGCGTCCGCTTTTTCACCATACAAACAGAGTGCCGGCCCAGTCACATAATATGTGCGGCTTTTACACACACAGAAGTGAATGCAACGCATACTTGATCAATAACCATACAGGTCACACTGAGGGTGGCCGTATAAACAACTTTAACACTGTTACATATATGCGCCACACTGTGAACCCACACCAAACAAGAATGACAAACACATTTCGGGAGAACATCCGCACCGTAACACAACATAAACACAACAGAACAAATACCCAGAATCCCTTGCATCCCTAACTCTTCCGGGCTACAATATACACCCCCGCTACCACCAAACCCCGCCCACCTCAACCCTGCCCCCCCCACCCCCCCAATCTCCCAAATTCGAAGGTCTCTTTTATGCCACTCCTTCTTTGTCTCATTTTGTCCATCAAACCTTTTTGTTGATGTTATTGACTTGTTGCAGTGCTAATCAGGCATATTTGGTCAGTGCATGACCGCAAGCTAATCGATGCTAACATGCTATTTACGCTAGCTGCATGTACTTATTGCATCATTATGCCTCGTTTGTAGGTATATGTGAGCTCATTTAATTTCCTTTACTTATGTCCTCGCTGTATTTAGTTAATTTTTCCATGTTGTTGTTGCGTTTAGCAAAAAAAAAATGAAGTGAACAATTGTGTTGAAAATTATTTCCAGACAGGAAAGGGGTAGGATTAAATAAACTTTGCTTCTTCTTACTCCTTTTCGGATATATTATAACATATTTGTCAGAATAATTGTATCTAAGTTATCACAAAACGTTGTGTTTCCATGAGTTCCTGGCGAGCAGACAAAAGCTGTCTTTGATCTTACTAAGCAAAAGGCTTGTAAAACTCCACTGTGTACAATGGGAAGCGACATGAAGGTGTCGGTTTCTTTGATCTATTGTAATCCACAGGAAGATCTTGTCTTGACCCGAGATCTACAAAGCGGAGAGGAAGCAGGACCTGACGCAAGCTCCAGGCATCTTTTCTTTGAACGGTTTTGTGACCAAGGGCGACGGCTGTTTACGACTCCCCTCCCTTTAGAAACAGCTGTTGCCATGTAATCAGGGAAAGTCCAAATAAAAGAGGAGGCATAGAATTCTCTTGCCAGAGCGTGGTGGAAGACTGTACAAAGAGTACAGCCCAAACGTTTCTCCTCATTGAGCTAAATTTAATCCTGTCTCTGTTTGATTCCTTCCTTCTTGTCTGTTTAATAGATGTCATCTGTGTTTGAACCTGACAATATTATTAATTGTATGAATTTGGCTGACAATAGAGCTTTTAATACTATCGTTATGTCCTGATAATGCATGTGGACGACACGTTATAATTTGACAGCGCCAAGCGAATGAACGCGTCCTTAAAGCAATGCAGCAGCTAACGTCCCTCCACACTGCAAAGCTGTTTCTAGGTAACTAATCCTCAGCTCTATGGTGGTAAAATAAACTGTTGCCCACAAGTTTTATCCCTGGATGACGAGGAATAGCTAAACAGGCTGCACTGCACACCATAGGAGGATAGAAAAGGCCATGCTAACCGCTAAGCTAGATCTCTTGAATGTAAACAAAGGTGGGCAGATCAATTAAGATATCGACAGTAACAACATCAAACATAGTATCGATACAACAGTGATCAGACCGATAATTTTTATTATCACAAAATGTTTTATTTGTCATTTTTGTTTTTGTTTAAAAACTCAGAATTAAAGACTTTAAGGGCAAAAACCTAATGATTTCAATCAGAGCCAATAGTAGGAAATAATTTAAATATTTAATTGATATTGTTACTTCCTGTGTTTATGTCTGATTACAATTGTAATGAAAACATAAAAACTTAATGATGTTGAACATTTGAAAAAGTATAATTAGTATTTTTAACCTTTTTAACAGCCCTTGTAATCCATTTTGAAATTGTTCTATTATCACTTCCATAAAAAATATATATTTATATAATTATCTGCAGTTTATATTGTAATATACATTTTAGGCGATATCGGCCTTCCCCAACACAAACCCAGGAAAAAAAAACTGCATGACAGAAATGCTGCCAGTTGAAGAAAGGAGAAGGGTTACCATGGGAGAGAGACCTGATGGATGTCCATCTTTATGCTAATGTTAATTATTTTGGCCGATACAACAAAAGTATGAAGAAAAATGTGCTGCATCCTTGCGTCTTTTTTTATTAAAAAACATTCTGCCGATGTCATCAGCGATGGGTATGTCTCAGGTCTGACTAAATGTCTGCTATGTTCTGTCAACTTGCAGTATTTCAGCTGTTTTTGGCATTTGCAGCATTTTTCACTTATTTTTAATCCCACAGCTTTTATGTGATGTTATCATGCAATTGGTTCTGAAAATGTTTTCACTAAGTACCTTCTCAGAAAAAACTTGGCTCTCCAAGTACCACCATGATTCAAATACAGTAGCGTATTAGGCCCAAGTGTTTATTAAAAACAAGGCAGAGGTTTTATTTATCAAGTATAATTGAAAAATGTTGGCCACTGTAACATTACACACAGTTTGAACAGTAACACCCTGTTTGAATATTTAATGAATTGATTTTCCGGCGTACCACTAGATGGAGCCACAGTTTGAGGATCCCTGTTGCAATGTAACCAACCGAATTTGAAACTTTGCCGGACGTTGCCAGAATCCTTTAAAATTGTCCAAAAGATTGCATCAGATCAGGAATATTTAACAAATTGTACCAAGCAATGAGAATGACAAAACATTTTCATTCATATGATACAATTTTTTTAACATTCTTTTTTAACATTCGGTAAATGAAAGTCCCTTGAACTCAACATTTGCGCAGAGTATGGATCATTTCAGAGTTTAGTGTAATGCAGAATATTTGTTTACGTCCACAGTCTATTATAGCAAACAAACACGTTGCTTTATTTCCACAGCCCCTTTAGGCATCTTTCTGGCAATACTTATTATGTTCAGGACACTTCATTTAAAAACATATTTATGTTCAGGACACTTCATTTAAAAATGTATTTACTGTTTTCAAGGCGGCTTTGTAGATCACTGTCACACCGCGGTGAGGGAAGTCCTCTTTTGGGGTTGTCTGGCAAACTTCCTGTCTTATGTTGAAAATCTAATCCTCCTCTCGTTTCAGGCCACTTGCTCTTCCTCCTGTGTCACTGGTCTGATGTCTCTCCTGATTGCCTGATTGTGCCCACCTGTGTCACCCTCCCGTCATGTGTATATAGCAGTGGTTCTTAACCTGGGTTCGATCGAACACTAGGGGTTCGGTGAGTCGGGCTCAGGGGTTCGGCGGAGGTCGAGACACACCCGACTCATCGTGTAAATACAAACTGCCGTATTACGGATACGGTAACAGCAGAAGTCAGACTGATTTGCAGGTGTGTAATTTGTTGTGAGTCAATGCACTGTATTGATTTTGTTCTTTAAACAAGGTGATGTTCATGCACGGTTCATTTTGTGCACCAGTAATAAAACATGGTAACACTTTAGTATGGGGAACATATTCACCATTAATTAGTTGCTTATTAACATGCAAATTACTACCATATTGGCTCTTAACTAGTAATTATTAAGTACTTATTAATGCCTCATTCGGCATGGCCTTATTATAACCCTAACCCTCTAACCCTAACCCTATCCAAATAACTCTAAATGAAGTCTTTGTTACTTAGAATATGTTCCCCTAGTGTCCAAAAAACTCAAAATTAAGTCTTTGTTACTTAGAATATGTTCCCCATACTAAAGTGTTACCAAAAACATATAACTCTGTCTTGAATTTGAAAAACAACATTTTATTTTTCACTAAAGAAGGGTTCGGTGAATGCGCATATGAAACTGGTGGGGTTCGGTACCTCCAACAAGGTTAAGAACCACTGGTATATAGTCCTTGTCTTCCCCTGTCTTGTTGCCAGAGTATATCGTCTCGTCGTGTACTGCCAGCCGTCTTCCACAGTCTTGTCCCAAGTTGTTAAGCATTGCCTTGATGTATTCTTTGATTTCTCTGTCCTCTCTGAAGAAGAGTGATTTTGATTTGCTAAAGCTTTTGGTCAGTTTTTGTTAGAGCTAATTTCATAGTGCTCTGCCTTCTTTTTTCCCCTCCTCTTGGAGTGCTTTAACTTGTAGATTTTTCTTCGCTCTTTATAGAGTAGTTTCTGTTTATAGTGTTTTGTCTTTTCCTCTTCGTGAGCAATTTTCCTTTTGTGTAGCTAATCATAGATTGTTTGTTTTTGTTATTAGATCAGTGTAAATTTTGTTATTGTCTTTTTTCCTCCTTCTGGAGTGATTTTCTGTTTATTGTTTTACGCTCTGTGCTACGTTTCCTTTGTACTCTAGGGTGTCAAGTATAGCGTATAGTGATGGGTCCGGCAACACCAATGCATGGGCGCATGCGTCGAGCTCATAGAGCAAAACCCTGTGTCGGTTTTAGAAAGTCACGTGACCGATCATGAGCTGTTTTGGTCACGTGACCGATACGCCAACTGTGTCGAACTGACGCCTGCGCGCCAAACTGTGTTTATAAGGAAGCGCATTTGTCAACGAGATGCTGCTGCCAACAGAATCTCCGCACTTCTGTCGTTGGTCATTTGTCATTTATCGTCGTCGGAGATCATGGAGCAGCCTCAGGCAAAATGAAAGATCTCCGCCGTGTGGGAATATTTTGATCATATATCGGAAAAAAAGGTATTTGTGTTCATTTCCTTGTCGTTTCATCCTGTTCTTTCAAAGTTTCCACTTGATCGATTAGAATTCAAAATCTCTTCAAAATGATTCATAGTTTACTATTCATATTTTCTACAGGTTAAATGTCGCATTTGCACGACAAAATTGTCGTATATTAACAAATCCACCTCCTCAATGCTGAGGCATTATAGGGCCAGGCATGAAAATGAAGTTCCAGAGACACCCAGGATAATAACTAAGAAGAGAAATCGTCTGAAATTGAATACGTTGGAAAAACTGTTTTTTTTTAAATAAAAATGTGTAAAAAAAAAAAAAAAAAAAATTCCCAGTCCACAAGCATCGTCATTCACAACACGTTCTCTTAGATTTCCATGTTATGATACATGTTCACATTATTTATTGACTGTATCTAAAAAAGATACAAATATATTTTTATTTAAATGAAGATATGAAATCATCCTAAATGAAATACAATGACTTGGTTTATATTATTGTATATACTAGGTCATCAAATCAGTGTCAGTTGAGTCGGTCCATAGGTTGCCTGTAGGGATTGTTAATGTCCAGCAGATGTCAGTATTTAGTGACACAGTATCAATACAGTTTTGTAATGTGTCGAAACGCTTCATGACGCCTCATCAAGCCATCACTAGTATAGAGTTTGTAGCCATCTGTTTATTCACTCTGTCTGAAGAGAGTCCATAGAAAACAGCAGAATAAAAGCCTGCGTCAATCGTTTCCCGTCTGCAACTGAGTCCTCATTCTTGCCAAGTCCTAACAATCAGGAGTCAGTACTATTCATGGATGAGTTACTTTCAATGGCCACTAAACGGTGACAAAATGCCGGCTATCAGACCACTGGCCATACTTGCCAACCCTCCCGGATTTTCCGGGAGACTCCCGAAATTCAGCGCCTCTCCTGAAAACCTCCCGGGACAAATTATCTCCCGAAAATCTCCCGAAATTCAGGCGGACTCAGGTCCATGCGGACCTGAGTCCGCTTTCCCACAATATAAACGGTGTGCCTGCCCAATGACGTTATAACTGTAGACTGATCGAGGGCGAGTTCTTGGTTCCTTATGTGGGTTTATTGTTAGGCAGTTTCATTAACGTCCTCCCAGCGCGGCAACAACACACAACAACAGCAGTCACGTTTTGGTCTACCGTAAAGCAGTTCGTCTGCCGTAAACAGCAATGTTGTGACACTCTTAAACAGGACAATACTGCCATCTAGTGCATTTGATGAAAGCACTTTTGTGCGTGCCACACAGCAATGCATCATCAGAGAGGGTGTTCAGCATGGTTAGAAAAATAGTGACAGAGAATAGAACAAGGATGGACAATTCAACCCTTAACTCAACAAGTATATATGTAAATAAATGAACACTGAAATTAAAGTATTTCTTTTATTTATATATATATATATATATATATATATATATATATATATATATATATATATATATATATATATATATATATATATATATATATATATATATATATACAATAAAATAAATATATGTTTATAGCTAGAATTCACTGAAAGTCAAGTATTTCTTATATATATATATATATATATATATATATATATATATATATATATATATATATATATATATATATAAAATATATATATATATATATATATGTATGTAAAATATATATATATATATATGTAGGTCCTCTCCAAGGTTTCTCATAGTCATTCACATCGACGTCCCACTGGGGTGAGTTTTTCCTTGCCCGTATGTGGGCTTTGTACCAAGGATGTCGTTGTGGCTTGTGCAGCCCTTTGAGACACTTGTGATTTAGGGCTATATAAATAAAGATTGATTGATTGATTGATTGATATATATATATATATATATATATATATATATATATATATATATATATATATATATGTGAAATACTTGACTTGGTGAATTCTAGCTGTAAATATACTCCTCCCCTCTTAGCCACGCCCCCCCCCCCCCCCCCCCCCCCAACACCTCCTGAAATCGGAGGTCTCAAGGTTGGCAAGTATGACTGGCATATTTGTATATTATATGAATAAAGCGATTCTGGCCATATGGCCATCTCGTGGGCCAAATTGAAATGGTCGTCCTGCGGGCCGTGGCTTGGACAACCTTGAGGTATTAAGACCACCGTTTCTGCATGTTTGTTTTTGTTTCATTGATACTGTTTTTGTCAAGTAAAAATATTGCACCTCATTCGCATGTCGTTGAACGCGCCACAGTCATGTGCTACAAGACAAAGTAAAACTTACGTACAGTGGGGTGGCGCTAACTTACCACGTAGCTCAACATACATCACTTTGGCAGGGTTAAAACGACCTGTGTCTGCACATCTTTGTTTCATTGATATCATTTCATCAAGAGTTAAGATTTTGCATTTCATTCGAGTGTCCTTGAATGCACCACAGTTATGTTTAACTTAGCAGTTAAACTACTGTACAGTGTGGGGCGCTAACTTGCCACATAGCTCAACATACACCACTTTAGAAACGCCAGAAAGCCCACAGTTTTGGCACATCAATGCCTTTGTTTCATTGATACAGTTTTTGACAAATGTTATGATTTTTCACTTCATTCGAGTGCCCTTGAATGCACCACAGTTATGTGCTATGAGACAAAGTTAATCTTATGTACAGTGGGGCGTGCTAACTTGCCACATACTCAACATACACAACATTAGAAACGTTTGAAAGACCACAGTTTCTGCACGTTTATGTCTTTGTTTCATTGACTATGTCTTTGTGTTAAGATTTTGCACTTCATTTGAGTGTCCTTGAACGCACCACAGTTATGTGCTATGAGACAACATTAAACTAATATACAGTAGTATAGTGAGGGGAGCTAAGCCGCCACACAGCTCAACATAAACCACTTTAGAAACATTAAAAGACCACCGTTTCTGCACATTTATATATTTGTTTCATTAGGACTGTTTTCATCAAGTGTTAAGATTTCGCGCTTCATTCGAGTGTCCTTGAATGCACCACAGTTATGTGTTCTGAGACAAAGTGAAATCTGCGTGCAGTGGGGGGCTCTAACTCGTCACATACCTCAACATACACCTCCTTACAAACGTTACAAAGACCACAATTTCTGCACATTTATGTCTTTGTTTCGTTGAGAAAGTTTTTGTCAAGTGTTACGATTTTGCACTTCATTTGACTGTCCTTGAACGCACAACAGTTATAAGCTATATGAGACAAAGTGAAACATACAAACGTGTATATACAGTGGTACCTCGGTTTTCGAGTTCAGTTCCGACAAATTCAGCACATTTTTCCTATCAGAAATAATGTAAATCCAATGAATTTGTTCCAGAAAAACACACAAGCCACTTTATAAAGAACAATTATAGTTTTACATGCCGATAACTATGTGTAATACATATGAGACATTCATCCTTTATTTTTACTTTGACTTTTATTAAAGACGCCTAATGGCGAAGACGGCAATGAGCTGAGAGGATGAATCCAATAATGCAATAATGTTTCTTGAATCCAATAATGCTTCTCAACTTCTTTATCAAAGTGCTGGCAATCGCAATTTTCTTTGGCCCAACGCCTTTCTTTGTCTGGACACTCGATTCTTAGCTTTATTGTTACGTGCAATGTTTGGCCGCTTGGTGACGGAGACGATATACAAAAACTGGCAGACCTTTGGCGACCATTTTCGTGGAAAACCCAAATCTCGCGGAAAGTGGGGCGTACAAAAACCGAGGTACCACTGTATAACTTTCTTTCACGCTGCCACAAATAGATGTGTATTTTCTCCCTCTCTTCTCCATCCTTGTTACCAAATGCTGATCTGTGAGGAGACATGTCATGTCAATTTTCTTTTTCCCCCTCAACCTTGCGGCGCCCCCTTATGGAAGGCCGCCCATGTGGCGCCTGTTGAAAACGCCACTGGATGCTCACTCCAATTTATGGAACCACCTGACACATACTGATGCTCCATTGTGTTTTTTGTGTTTGTGCACCTTAATGTGTGTGTGTGTGTGTCATGGAATATGCAGCCACGCGTGTGTGTGTGCGCGTGTGTGTGTGTGTGTGTGTGTGTGTGCCTGCTCCCAGATCTCTCTTACAGCCCGTCCATTGTGAGGCGATTGTGAGCGTTGAGCAAGACCCCGACCCACCGGCGTGTACTAATCAGACGCATTCCTCGGGATTAAACGGCCAATTAACAATAAGAGAACCATTGTTGCCTTGTCTCCTTTTGCGTCACACTTAAAGGGGTTTTGTGTGTATGGCCTACGTGTTGTGTGTTTGACTCTTTGTGCGGCATGGGTGAGAAGGAATGCTTTTGGTGTGCGGGGTGATTTTTTCTCATTAAAAAAAAAAAAAAAAGCACAATTAATGAAGTTTGGATGAATGTGCACAATATTGTTGAAGGGAATGGAACACACCCGGTGGCAACCGTGGTGGCAAGTCAGTGAGTGTGTGCGTGCACGTGTGAATAATGCTTAAAAAAGAGTGTGTGCGTTAACCGGCCATTGTTTACATGTAGATAGTCATGCAAAAAATACAATATTCCATTTTGAATGTATTGCATTTGTGTTTTGTTTATCGTGAGCCTTTGCAGTGTGTGTGTGTGTGTGTGTGCGTGCAGTTTGCATCAGTGTGGCACGTGTCGGAGTGAGGCTGGGGATTAGCGAAGCTCAAGGCCTGTTGCTCCACTTCCATGATTACTACTGCTGTCTACTGCCATATGGGCTGATGGGGGTGCAGGTGCAGGTGTGTGTGTGTGTGCGAGAGACGGGTATGCTGCATACACACTTCACCCAGCACACACACTAGCGGAACACATGCATACCAGTGCTTCTTTAACGCAGTCATTTAATTCCATAATGAACACAAACTGTAACAATTATATTGTAAATCATACATTTTTTTATAAACTCAATTGTCGGTGTACCTAATGTTGTGGCCAGTGTGTGTAACTAAAATTATTTAAAAAAAAATAAAATGTCAATTACTTCTTTTAAGTGTATGAGAATGGAGACATGAACAGGTGTTCTTTGCCAAAGCCGCAGACATTGGTCAGGAGGGGGCTAAACGATGTGCCCCCCACACACACACACACATTTGCACACACACACACACACACACACACACACTGACCCCCACCTGCTGCTGTCTGTAGTGGATTAGAGATCTGTCTACCCCCAGCAGGCAGCAGGACACACACAAGCACACAACAGGGGGGCTACACTCTGTGAAATTGATCAAAATGCTACGCTCGCATTTTGTGAGGATCCTCCCTGAGGGCACTGACGCAAGAACTAACATGACTCCAAAGTCAAGAAAATAACAGGTGTGTGTGTGTGTGTGTGTGTGTGTGTGTGTGTGTGTGTGTGTGTGTGTGTGTGTGTGTGTGTGTGCACAAGCAACCTGTTGCAGTTGAGAAGGAATAATATAAATACAACATATTATACTGTATATATACATATATATATATATATATATATATATATATATATATATATATGTCTTAATAAGGTTATCCAAAAAATAGTGCTCGATACCGTAGTAGAGCGCAATATATGGATGTGTGTGAAAAAAAAAAGAAAAAAAAAAAGAAAAAAAAAGATGATGAAGTAGTCTTGTGATTTTTTTTTTCCCACACATCCATATATATATATATATATATATATATATACATGCATTTATATATATATATATATATATATATATATATATATATATATATATATATATATACATATATATATATATATATATATATATATATATATATATATATATATATATATATATATATACATATATATATACATACACATATATACATATAAAAATGCATGCATATATATATATATATATATATATATATATATATATATATATATATATATATATATATATATATGCCGTATTTATCGGAGTATAAGTCGCACCGGCCGAAAATACATAATAAAGAAGGAAAAAAACATAGATAAGTCGCACTGGAGTATAAGTTGCATTTTTTGAGGAAATGTATTTGATAAAAGCCAACACCAAGAATAGACATTTGAAAGGCAATTTAAAATAAATCAAGAATAGTGAACAACAGGCTGAATAAGTGTACGTTATATGAGGCATAAATAACCAACTGAGAACGTGCCTGGTATGTTAACATAACATATTATGGTAAGTGTTACGATCCGCTGCCCGGATCATAGTTTGTTTATGTTTGTGTCACGTGTTTTCAGCACCTTGAGTTTAGTTTGTTTCTGTTGTCATGACGGCAGATTGTACGCACCTGCCTCTGGTTAGTGTTCGGGACGCGCACCTGTTGCCCGGGCACTAATCAGAGGGCTATTTAGTCTTTGCTCTGGCCTCACTCTGTCTGGCTTCGTAGTTTGTTCTTACACAACTGATGACGACAACTTTGATTCCCGCTAGCTTTTCACGCTATGCCATTTTGCCTGCTAGCTCCCACGCTAGTCTTTTTTGTTTCTGCCTTTTGCTATTTGCACGTCTTTTGTTTGTTCTTCGAATGATTTATATTGTAAATAAATCATTTTCCTACCTGCAAGCTGTGTCCGAAGCCGTCTGCATCCTTGGGAGAACCACACCCGCATCACTATGCGACCAAGTCGTTTCAGTAAGAGTCATTCAAGTAACTATAACATATAGAACATGCTATACGTTTACCAAACAATCTGTCACTCCTGATCGCTAAATCCGATGAAATCTTATACGTCTAGTCTCTCACGTGAATGAGCTATATAATATTATTTGATATTTTCCGGTAATGTGTTAATAATTTCACACATAAGTCGCTCCTGAGTATAAGTCGCACACCCGGCCAAACTATGAAAAAAACTGCGACTTATAGTCCGAAGAATACGGTGTGTATATATATATATATATATATATATATGTACAGTATATATATATACTGTATATATATATATATATATATATATATATATATATATATATATATATATATATATATATATATATATATATATACACGATATATATATATACATATATGTACAGTATATATATATATATATATATATATATATATATATATATATATATATACACGATATATATATATACATATATGTACAGTATATATATATATATATATATATATATATATATATATATATATATATATATATATATATATATATTAAATGGCACCATATGACACTTCCGCTATAGAATACTAATGCATTCAAAAGAAACTCACATATAGTCCACTTATCCTTACATAAGTGATCTCAGACCTTTTTAGCTCACATCTGTAAATCCTTCTAAATGGACTCTCACACGTGCAGGTTCTATATATTTACTTATGCAACATGCTTGAACATCCTCTACAGTAAAACACATATTTATTAATCTCGCTGGTTGTTAGTTAGCAGTGCTATTATCCGTGGCGGCTGATATCACACAATTCTGTATGGATCCGATAATGCAGGTCCAGTATCAGCGATATTGCTACTTTCTATTTGGATATTTTTCAAGATCATCGATTCTAAATTTACTTGATTTATAATTAGGAAAATCCCAGTAGTATTTTAGGTATACAAAAAAATTGTATTAACACAAGTATTTGTGAACAACGTAACTATACACAAATACAACAATGATACAATACATATATTGTAAGATATAATACAAATATTTCCTTTATAACAAAAATTTTGGAAGCAAAATTAAATAAATAATGGAAAATAACATAAAATGGTTCTGCGTACTTTATTGTTTTGCATATTCAGTGTATATTGTTAACTATTATACCCTTTATTTGCATTAAATATAGTATTTATAATCAGCACCATGCTGCGTGTATGGGTGATGCACACCACACAGACATCCAGACCACACGGACGGGTGCAACCCTAAGCTGAGGTTGTTTAGATTCGGTGCCTTGCCCCAGGGCACAGCAGTCAGAGAGGCAGCCGGCCAATATTGCCATTATTTTTTCATAATAACCATTTATACCACTGAGCATCTGTCAACACATTTCAAGCCTGGTTTACTAAGAGTTTGCATGTACTAAAACATGTGCAAACCTGATAGCGCCCGCAAAGCTGATCCAAAAAGTGGATTGCGTCTGTTGAGTGAGCAGAATAAGGCGTGCAATCCATTTTGCGTCTGTCTTTATTAATATGCCGAATATATGCTGATTAGCAAAACGCCCACAATATGGAAGGAGAAGATGCAAATAGAATTATTTAGGACGCGCAATATGACTTATCAACACTCATCAATATTTTGCAAGCACTATTTTGCGCATGAAGATGGACAGACGGGAATCCCCCGTCCTACGTGTGTGTGTCTACTTATTTGGGCGATCAGAAATGTATACAAATATTAGACATATTGTCTTTACAGCAAAATAATGGGTCCCATTTTTATAGTCTTTGGTATGACTCGGCCGGGGTTTGAACTCACAACCTACTGATCTCACACTCTAACCACAAGGCCACAAAAAAACAGAGCCTCTGTAATGAGGAAGTGTTGAATTAATTCCCACATTTATTAAATAAATATACATGTGTGCAAAACTGGAACAAAAGTGCCCACAAATAAAGAAGCTGCTTGGATCTGTCTGCATTACTTTATTTACTATAAATAAATCGATTATGGATTATTGACGTGTACTCATCAATTTTATAATTGTCCATGTCCAAATTGTGATGGATCTAAAAATGTATTATTTCCCCAACCCCTACCCAGGACAGTTCTGTTACCTAAATTACTTTTTAGTTATTTTCTTTTTTTTTTTTTTTTTTTTGTTCAACTGCTTTAATCTGCTTGGCATCAACATGGTATTAGCACAATTTCATATATTTGCTAATTCTGTGCAAAAAACTAATTCCTGTTACCTTCAGTCATATCACTCAAAGTAGTCATCTTGGCTTTGTAAAACAAAAAAATATTGCCTGAGATGGGTCACTACACAATTTGAGTCGTTCAATATGTGTATTATAAAATTGCATTTATTTTGGGAAAGCTAAAAACTTGGTGGAACGGCTTTGGAGCAAGAATTTTCATTTTTTGGGGGGGCCACATTTCCGGGGTGTATATTTTATACATTCTGGAGAACCAGTGGCCTGTACAGTGGACATTTGATGTTGGTCTATTTATTAAGTCCGAGTTACAGGAGCGCACTCTAGTGTTTTCAAGAACCTGCAACAAAAATATGAGTCTCTCACGTAAGTTTTTTCAACTGAACACGCGGCCCACCAGATGAATAGCACAAATGATGAAAAAGAGAGGACCTAAAATGGAACCTTGAGGAACACCACTTGTAAAACTAAAGAAGTTCAAAACAATTGACGACTGACTGCATCTGAAGTAAATGAGCTAGAGGAGGGGTGTCAAACTTGTTTTCATTGAGGGCCACATCGCAGTTATGGTTGCCCTTTTAACAATGAGTAATATATGAATATACATGTATATATATAATGCATTAACAATATATTTCTTTACATAAGCTGCAAAAAAAATATGAACATTTTACTTTAATAACTGGCAGCTCAGTCACCAGAATTTTACAGTAAAAGCAGTGGGTTTTTTACAGCATATAAAAAAATTGAATAAATGGAATGGAATGGAAAAATAATACCACTGTTTTTAGCTGTAAAATTCAAGCAACAGAGCTGCCAGTTTTGTTTGGTTTTTACCATAAAATCTTGTTGTTTTAATATTTTTTTGTTTGTTTTTCAATGTTTTAGTGTCTTACTGTATATGGAAAAAAACAGTACCAAAGTTGATTTTACGGTAAAAAAAAACTCATTCGGCGTAATTCAACCGTAAAATCTATTGTCAATTTTACAGTCAACAGTTTGATTGATCATTTGTTTTGAAATCATAAGTCAAGCAGATATTTAAGTACAGTATTTATCTTTATTTTAACAAAAAAATATTTTTGGAATACATTATAATATAATATTTATATATATTTTGATAATATTGAATATTAAAAGATATGCAATTGCATGCACTACATGATTTTTAATGTCAAAAGAGAAACAACAAATATATTCAGTAAGAAAAGATTAAGCATTTTAGTAATGCATATTATTTCCAGGCTTTCGCGGGCCGCATAAAATAATGTGGCGGGCCAGGTTTGGCCCCCGGGCCTTGAATTTGACCCCCGTGAGCTAGAGCAACACCTTAGTTCAGGGGTGTCAAACGTACGGCCCGAGGCCGCAAACAGGTTTTATACGGCCCGCGGGATGAGTTTGCTAAGTATAAAAATTAACCTGAAAATTTTGAATGAAAGAAACTGCTGTTCTAAATGTGTCCACTGGATGTCGCAGTAGCAATTCTTTGAGTATTTGTAGATGTACAAAATAAACCCCTGATGTTAGTACATTAGTCGAGGAGAATGATCAAACTACATAAATAACATACTGTAATTTGATATTGATATAATTTTTTTATCTTTATAGTTTGAAAATTAACACCAATGATTTGACTGATGAACATTATCACATAATGTATTCAGAAAATATAAATAACGACAAATAAAGATAGAATACTATTAACCGCAACATGTAAGTGTAAAAAACCCCATCAACATTTTCAGAATGTACTTGTTCTATTTTTAAACAAAGAAAACAATCCGAAGTTGTCTTTATTTTTAAGTTATTGTGTCGTGATTTTACTTGGGAGAAGATTTTTCTCCACGTGGCCCCCGATCTAAAATGAGTTTGACACCCCTGCTTTAGTTACATAAATCACATTACCAAAATAAAATGTGTAACTGCCAAAAAGGAGAGGACTTAAAGCGGTGCCTTGAGGAACGCCTCAGTTGTGTAAATCACAAGTTTAGACCCCAGTGTTGCTAGCAAGGTGGAAAGGTCAATGCAAGGATCGGCCAAAGTGTTTACAGTTGTCCAAGTTCTTCTACACAACAGTGGGGAGAAAAAAAAAGTGTCTTCCATGTTTTGAACTGAACTTGAGAGGGCGGTGTGGTGTCATTCCCGTGCCGGATGTAACCTGCTCAGTAGCCTGGAGGTTAGAGCTGCTGCCCTGAGACTGGAAGGTCGCGAGTTCAAACCTCAGCCGAGTCATACCAAAAACCACAGGCGCAGTCTACATTTCTGCCAGTGGGTGCTTGGTGTGTGTGTATTGAAAAAAAAAAAAGATGTTTAGTGATGTTAATATCCCATATGATTTGTGGTTTTATTATTTTGTAAAACGGACCAAACTCGCCACAAAATGAACTACAACAAGATTGATTTTTCAAAAATAATTTTAAAGATTGAAAGTTGCCATCAATCCCACATTGGTGCTTGGCATTGCCCGTGGATGCTCGGGCCCCCAAGCACCCACGGGATCGGCGCCTATGCCAAAGACTATAAAAATGGGACCCATTACCTCCCTGCTTGGCACTCAGCATCAAGGGTTGGAATTGGGGGTTGAATCACCAAATGACTACCCACTGCTGCTCACTGCTCCCCTCGCCTCCCAGGGGGTGAACAGGGGATGGGTTGAATGCAGAGGATAATTTCACCACACCTAGTGTGTGTGAGACTATCGTTGGTACTTTAACTTGAACTTTAATGTGCTGTGGACACGTGCAGGTTGTGCCTCACACAGTGGAATCCTCCTATATCACACTTTAGAACCAAAAACACCTAAATAGCAAATTAAATATCAATAAAAGTGCACGACGGTGTGCATAGGTGCCAATCTACATTTCTGCCAGTGGGTGCTCAGTGTGTGGGTATTAGTGTTGTCCCGATACCAATATTTTGGTACCGGCACCAAAGGTATTTCGGTACTTTTCGGTACTTTACTAAATAAAGGGGACCACAAAAAATTTCATTATTGGCTTTATTTTAACAAAAAAATCTTACGGTACACTAAACATATGTTTCTTATTGCAATTTATTCCTTAAATAAAATAGTGAACTTACAAGACAACTTGTCTTTTAATACTGAGTAAACAAACAAAGACTCCTAATTTAGCTGCTGACATATGCAGTAACATATTGTGTCATTTTCCATTCTATTAATTTGTCAACATTATTAAGAACAAGTGGTAGGAAATTAATTATTTATCTACTTGTTCATTTACTGTTAATATCTGCTTACTTTCTCTTTTAACATGTTCTATCTACACCATCCATCCATCCATCTTCTTCCGCTAATCCGAGGTCGGGTCGCGGGGGCAGCAGCCTAAGCAGGGAAGCCCAGACTTCCCTCTCCCCAGCCACTTCGTCCAGCTCTTCCTGTGGGACCCCGAGGCGTTCCCAGGCCAGCCGGGAGACATAGTCTTCCCAACGTGTCCTGGGTCTTCCCCGTGGCCTCCTACTGGTCGGACGTGCCCTAAACACCTCCCTAGGGAGGCGTTCGGGTGGCATCCTGACCAGATGCCTGAACCACCTCATCTGGCTCCTCTCGATGTGGAGGAGCAGCGGCTTTACTTTGAGCTCCCCCCGGATGGCAGAGCTTCTCACCCTATCTCTACGGGAGAGCCCCGCCACCCGGCGGAGGAAACTCATTTCGGCCGCTTGTACCCGTGATCTTGTCTTATCGGTCATAACCCAAAGCTCATGACCATAGGTGAGGATGGGAACGTAGATCGACCGGTAAATTGAGAGCTTTGCCTTCCGGCTCAGCTCCTTCTTCACCACAACGGATCGATACAGCGTCTGCTTTACTGAAGACGCCGCACCGATCCGCCTGTCGATCTCACGATCCACTCTTCCCTCACTCGTGAACAAGACTCCGAGGTACTTGAACTCCTCCACTTGGGGCAAGATCTCCTCCCCAACCTGGAGATGGCACTCCACCCTTTTCCGGGCGAGAACCATGGACTCAGACTTGGAGGTGCTGATTCTCATCCCAGTCGCTTCACACTCGGCTGCGAACCGATCTAGTGAGAGCTGAAGATCCTGGCCAGATGAAGCCATCAGGACCACATCATCTGCAAAAAGCAGAGACCTAATCCTGCAGCCACCAAACCAGATACCCTCAACGCCTTGACTGCGCCTAGAAATTCTGTCCATAAAAGTTATGAACAGAATCGGTGACAAAGGGCAGCCTTGGCGGAGTCCAACCCTCACTGGAAACGTGTCCGACTTACTGCCGGCAATGCGGACCAAGCTCTGACACTGATCATACAGGCAGCCGACTGCCACAACCAGACAGTCCGATACCCCATACTCTCTGAGCACTCCCCACAGGGCTTCCCGAGGGACACGGTCGAATGCCTTCTCCAAGTCCACAAAACACATGTAGACTGGTTGGGCAAACTCCCATGCACCCTCAAGGACCCTGCCGAGAGTATGGAGCTGGTCCACAGTTCCACGACCAGGACGAAAACCACACTGTTCCTCCTGAATCCGAGGTTCGACTATCCGGCGTAGCCTCCTCTCCAGTACACCTGAATAGACCTTACCGGGAAGGCTGAGGAGTGTGATCCCACGATAGTTAGAACACACCCTCCGGTTCCCCTTCTTAAAGAGAGGAACCACCACCCCGGTCTGCTTTTCCAGAGGTACCGCCCCCGATGTCCACGCGATACTGCACATATCTACACTTCTGTTAAAATGTAATAATCACTTATTCTTCTGTTGTTTGATACTTTACATTAGTTTTGGATGATACCACAAATTTGGGTATCAATCCGATACCAAGTCGTTACACGATCCTACATTGGTCATATTCAAAGTCCTCATGGGTCCAGGGACATATTTCCTGAATTTGTAAACATAATATAAATTTAAAAAAACCGAAAGAAGATGTTGTTATGTTAAAAAATATCGATCTAAATCATAGTAGTATCGACTAAATACGCTATTGTGCATGGTATCATTACAGTGGATGTTCGATGTAGATCCACCAATGGCGTTTGTTTATATTGTAGCGTCCCGGGAAGAGTTGGTGCTGCAGGGAGTTCTGGGAATTTGTTCTGTATTGTTTATGTTGTGTTGCGGTGCAAATATTCTTCCAAAATGTGTTTGTTGTTGTTGTTTAGTGTGGTTTCGCTATATGGTACATGTTTATGACAGTGTTGGCGTTGTTCATACTGCCACCCTTAGTGCATACTTGCCAACCCTCACGATTTCCCCGGGAGACTCCCGAATTTCAGTGCCCCTCACAAAAATCTCCCGGGGCAACCATTCTCCCGAATTTCTCCCGATTTCCACCCGGACAACAATTTTGGGGGGCGTGCCTTAAAGGCACTGCCTTTAGCGTCCTCTCTCACATGAAAAGGAGACTATTATATATGTCTCCGTTATCCATAGGTTTATCTATAACCCATAAAGTGGACAGGCACGGAGCTATTTCTCAGCGTGTGTTTATTCCAGCCGGCACATTAATACATTGACACACAACATCCGGATTCCCATCATGCATTGCTTCAAAACTACGGCAAGTAGTAATGTCCAAAAACATAGCAGAAACGAAGCAGAAGAACGAAGAAGAGACATGGCGACGACGAGTAAGAAGAAGAAGTACGCTTGCAAGTTCTAAAAATGATTGGAAAAAATAATTTCAGTTCATCCAGGACAGCTCGAAGGGGTCGGGAACCTTTTTAGCCGAGAGAGCCATGAAAGCCAAATATTTTAAAATGTATTTCCGTGAGAGCCATATAATATTTACAACTAAATATGTGCATTTTTAAGTAAGACCAACATTTTTAGAGTATAATAAATCTCAGAATAACATTGTTATTTTGAAGCTAACCATCCATCCATCCATTTTCTACTGCTTGTCCCGTTCAATAATAAGTAAAATACTTCTTACCTTTAATGCGACTTCTCGAACAGGTGCGGTAGAAAACGGATGGATGGATTAAAAATGCATGAGAATGTTTTATATTTTGAACGTTATTTTTAACTCTGTGATTACCAGCTGAATTATTCATTATTCATGGGGCGGTACAGCTCGGTTGGTAGAGCGGCTGTGCCAGCAACTTGAGGGTTGCAGGTTCGATCCCCGCATCCGCCATCATAGTCACTGCCGTTGTGTCCTTGGGCAAGACACTTTACCCACCTGCTCC
The DNA here is from genome assembly GCF_033978685.3 of Nerophis lumbriciformis. Classification (NCBI taxonomy): domain Eukaryota; kingdom Metazoa; phylum Chordata; class Actinopteri; order Syngnathiformes; family Syngnathidae; genus Nerophis; species Nerophis lumbriciformis. The sequence continues at coordinate 826,914 of NC_084577.2, forward strand.
CAGTGCCACCCACACTGGTTTAAATGTAACTTAGATATTGGGTTTCACTATGTAAAGCGCTTTGAGTCACTAGAGAAAAGCGCTATATAAATATAATTCACTTCACTTCACATCGTGTTAAGCAATGTCAGCTAAGATTTATCTGAGAGCCAGATGCAGTCATCAAAAGAGCCACATCTGGCTCTTTTGGTTCCCTACCGTGCCTTAGTGTGACATGTATGGCTGTTGAATAAGTATGCCCTTCATTCGGTCGTGTGCAGTGTGTACAAAGTAAAAGCAATGCCGGGTTTATTATTATTTCATATGTTTTTTATTTTATAGATATATATCATATCATGCTTATTTGATCATATATTATCATTATTATTAGCTCATTCAGGCTTTATTTATGGCAAATCAAATGCAGTGTGTCTTATTTTATTATGAAAAGGGACGGCGTGGTGCAGTGGAAGAGTGGCCGTGCGCGACCCGAGGGTCCCTGGTTCAATCCCCACCTAGTACCAACCTCGTCATGTCCGTTGTGTCCTGAGCAAGACACTTCACCCTTGCTCCTGATGGGTGCTGGTTAGCGCCTTGCATGGCAGCTC